>NW_026640394.1:0-586 GCF_028554395.1 Pezoporus wallicus | reverse complement strand
TTTCCTGGTATACCGTTAGTTATGTTATTAATAATGACCCAAGCAAATGGAAACCCCCATGAGCTGATGCTCTGGAAACTATATAACCTACAGGAATCTAAATTAATACAAAATCAGACCTCTCCGGGAAATTGGAATTTTACCGTGCAATTAGCCTCAATGATTCCTGTCAATATCCAGAGAGGCTGGGAGGAGATAGAAGCCAACTCTAAAGCATTTTATGTGTGTCCAGCAAGTAATCCTGGAAAGGAGTATTGTAATTATCCAGGCCATTTTTATTGTGGTTATTGGGGTTGTGAGACAATAGCCTCAGATTGGCCAACAAAAGGAGATAGATATATAAATATTACTTGGGGACCCCCAGGCTGCATTCCGCCAAAGCATGGATCTGATGGCTCCGGGGTTTGGGGGTCCGTAAGAGGAATGAAATCGTCTCCATCAGAATGCGACAGAATAGAGATTAAAGTCAAACAACCAGAAGATGACACATGGTTAGTGGGCCGTATCTGGGGAATTAGATATTGGGAACCAGGAGCAGATAGGGGAAGTTACTTTAAAATAGTTAAAGAAAGACTTCCTCATGACC
>NW_026640393.1:0-2500 GCF_028554395.1 Pezoporus wallicus | reverse complement strand
CCCCATCCCTCACCGGTCGCTCTGGGGCCTCCTTGGCCGGAGCCTCCTGGAGCTTCTCCGTGTACTTGAGGAGCAGGGAATTGCCCAGGCGGGAGCCCAGGAACAGGAAGCCCGGCTCCAGCGTCACCATCTATGGGGCGGGAGAATGGGGGGCAATGGGGCAACAATGGGTGTCAATGGGGGGCAATGGGGGATCAATGGGGGGCAATGGGGGGCAATGGGGGATCAATGCGGGGCAATGGGGGGCAATGGGGGGCAATGGGGGATCAATGCGGGGCAATGGGGGGCAATGGGGGACAATGGGGAGCAATGGGGGGTAATGGGGGTCAATGGGGGTCAATGGGGGGCAATGGGGGGCAATGGGGGGGACAACGGGGGTCAATGGGGGGCAATGGGGGTCAATGGGGGTCAATGGGGGTCAATGGGGGCAATGGGGGTCAATGGGGGGGACAATGGGGGTCAATGGGGGGGACAATGAGGGTCAATGGGGGGGACACAATGGGGGTCAATGGGGGGCACAATGGGGGTCAATGGGGGGGACAATGAGGGTCAATGGGGGCAACAATGGGGGTCAATGGGGGGGACAATGGGGGTCAATGTGGAGAACAATGGGGGGCAATGGGGGGCAATGGGGGGCAAAGGGGGGCAACAATGGGGGTCAATGGGGGGAACAATGGGGGGCAATGGGGGGACAATGGGGGTCAATGGGGGGGAACAATGGGGGTCAATGGGGGGCACTGGGGGCAATGGGGGAGACAATGGGTGTCAATGGGGGCAATGGGGGTCAATGGGGGGACAACGGGGGTCAATGGGGGCAACAATGGGGGTCAATTGGGGGAGAATGGGGGTCAATGAGGGGCAACAATGGGGGTCAATGGGGGGACAATGGGGGGACAATGGGGGTCAATGGGGGGCAATGGGGGGCAATGGGGTGAGTGGGGCCATGGGGGGGGCAGATGGGGGACAATGGGGGGCAATGGGGGGCAATGGGGGGGACAACAGGGGTCAATGGGGGTCGTCAATGGGGGGGACAATGGCGGTCAATGGGGACAATGGGGGGCAATGGGGGGACAATGAGGGACAATGGGGGTCAAGGGGGGTCAATGGGGGGCAATGGGGGGGACAATGGGGGTCAAGGGGGGACAATGAGGGTCAATGGGGGGGACAATGGGGAGCAATGGGGGGCAATGGGGGGGACAATGGGGGTCAATGGGGGACAATGGGGGGCAATGGGGGGGACAATGGGAGTCAACAATGGGGGTCAATGGGGGAGACAATGGGGGTCAATGGGGACAATGGGGGGCAATGGGGGACAATGGGGGGCAATGGGGGACAATGGGGGTCAATGGGGGACAATGGGGGGCAATGGGGGGGACAATGAGGGTCAATGGGGGGACAATGAGGGACAATGGGGGGACAATGGGGGTCAATGGGGGACAATGGGGGGCAATGGGGGGGACAATGAGGGGCAATGGGGGGACAATGGGGGGCAAAGGGGGGGACAATGGGGGTCAATGGGGGACAATGGGGGTCAATGGGGGCAACAATGGGGGACAATGGGGGGCAATGGGGGGCAATGGGCAGGACAATGGGGGTCAATGGGGGCAACAATGGGGGTCAATGGGGGCAACAATGGGGGACACTGGGGGGCAATGGGGAGGACAATGGGGGTCAATGGGGGCAACAATGGGGGTCAATGGGGGGGACAATGGGGGTCAATGGGGGCAACAATGGGGGTCAATGGGGGGACAATGGGGGCAATGGGGGGACAACGGGGGTCAATGGGGGGCAACAATGGGGCTCAATGGGGGGGACAATGGCGGTCAATGGGGGGACAATGGGTGTCAATGGGGGGCAATGGGGGGGGAAAATGGGGGTGAATGGGGGGCAATGGGGGGTCCATGGGGGGCAATGGGTGTCAGTGTCAATGGGAGTCAATGGGGGGTCAATGGGGGATAGTGGGGGACAATGGGGGGCAACGGGTGTCATTGGGTGTCAATGGGAGTCAATGGGTGTCAATGGGGGACAGTGGGGGACAATGGGGGCAATGGGTGTCAATGGGGAGCAATGGGAGTCAATGGGGGTCCATGGGGGTCAATGTGGGTCCATGTGGGTCCATGTGGGTCCATGTGGGTCAATGTGGGTCCATGTGGGTCCATGTGGGTCAATGTGGGTCAATGCGGGTCCATGTGGGTCAATGTGGGTCAATGTGGGTCAATGTGGGTCAATGTGGGTCCATGTGGGTCAATGTGGGTCAATGTGGGTCCATGTGGGTCAATGTGGGTCAATGTGGGTCAATGTGGGTCAATGTGGGTCCATGTGGGTCAATGTGGGTCAATGTGGGTCAATGTGGGTCAATGTGGGTCCATGTGGGTCAATGTGGGTCAATGTGGGTCAGTGTGGGTCCATGTGGGTCAATGTGGGTCAATGTGGGTCAATGTGGGTCCATGTGGGTCAATGTGGGTCCATGTGGGTCAATGTGGGTCCATGTGGGTCCATG
>NW_026640392.1:0-5786 GCF_028554395.1 Pezoporus wallicus | reverse complement strand
CATCAGGACATGGAGGCGTAAGGGGGATATAGGGGACATGGGGGCACAAGGGGGATATGGGGACATGGGGGCATAAGGGGGATATAGGGGACATGGGGCCATAGGGGGGCCATGGGGGGCATGGGGGGATATGGGGATATGGGGGGCATAAGGGGGACATGGGGGCATAAGGGGGATATAAGGACATGGGGGGATACATGGGATACGGGTGGCATCGGGATGGGGGGACATAAGTGTGATATAGGGGACATAAAAGGATATGGACACATGGGGGGGGGCCATAGGGGCGACACGCAGAATATGTGGGGCACAGGGTGGGGGGGGGAACGAGACAAGGATCCATAGTGGGGCATGAAGGCACTGTTGCCATAGGGCCCGCAGGCACAGGGGGCAGGGCGCTATGGGGCTGGGAGGGGGGGGGGCAATGGGGTCCCGGGGTGCTGCCCCCCCAACCCCAGCCCCACACCTGGTACTGGGTCTTGTCGATGCCGATGAGGAAGACGAGCTCGGCGAGGAAGAGGCTGGCGCAGAGGTGCTTGGGGGTCGTGGTGCGCTCGGGGGGCAGCCCCCGCAGGCAGCACAGCGCCGCCAGCGACACCCCCAGGCACACCAGGGCCACCACGATGCCCACCCAGGAGATCACCGACAGCAGCACCGCGTCCAAGCGGCCCTGCTGCTGTGGGGCGGAAGTGGGGCAGAGGGGTCAGCGATGGGGGGAAGAGATGGAGTGATACCATTGTGGCCCTAACGGCATCATATAGTGACCCATTGCAACCCTATGGGTACCACACAGTGACCCATTGCGTCCCTATGGGTACCACACAGTGACCCATTGCGTCCCTATGGGTACCAAACAGTGACCCATTGCGTCCCTATGGGTACCACACAGTGACCCATTGCATCCCTATGGGTACCACACAGTGACCCATTGCATCCCTATGGGTACCACACAGTGACCCATTGCAACCCTATGGGTACCAAACAGTGACCCATTGCATCCCTATGGGTACCACACAGTGACCCATTGCGTCCCTATGGGTACCACACAGTGACCCATTGCGTCCCTATAGGTACCACACAGTGACCCATTGCGTCCCTATGGGTACCACACAGTGACCCATTGCGTCCCTATGGGTACCACACAGTGACCCATTGCGTCCCTATGGGTACCAAACAGTGACCCATTGCGTCCCTATGGGTACCACACAGTGACCCATTGCGTCCCTATGGGTACCACACAGTGACCCATTGCAACCCTATGGGTACCCCACAGTGACCCATTGCGTCCCTATGGGTACCACACAGTGACCCATTGCGTCCCTATGGGTACCAAACAGTGACCCATTGCATCCCTATGGGTACCACACAGTGACCCATTGCGTCCCTATGGGTACCACACAGTGACCCATTGCGTCCCTATAGGTACCACACAGTGACCCATTGCGTCCCTATGGGTACCACACAGTGACCCATTGCGTCCCTATGGGTACCACACAGTGACCCATTGCGTCCCTATGGGTACCAAACAGTGACCCATTGCGTCCCTATGGGTACCACACAGTGACCCATTGCGTCCCTATGGGTACCACACAGTGACCCATTGCAACCCTATGGGTACCCCACAGTGACCCATTGCGTCCCTATGGGTACCACACAGTGACCCATTGCGTCCCTATGGGTACCAAACAGTGACCCATTGCATCCCTATGGGTACCACACAGTGACCCATTGCGTCCCTATGGGTACCACACAGTGACCCATTGCGTCCCTATGGGTACCACACAGTGACCCATTGCGTCCCTATGGGTACCACACAGTGACCCATTGCAACCCTATGGGTACCAAACAGTGACCCATTGCATCCCTATGGGTACCACACAGTGACCCATTGCAGCCCTATGGGTACCACACAGTGACCCATTGCGTCCCTATGGGTACCACACAGTGACCCATTGCATCCCTATGGGTACCACACAGTGACCCATTGCGTCCCTATGGGTACCACACAGTGACCCATTGCAACCCTATGGGTACCAAACAGTGACCCATTGCATCCCTATGGGTACCACACAGTGACCCATTGCATCCCTATGGGTACCAAACAGTGACCCATTGCAACCCTATGGGTACCACACAGTGACCCATTGCAACCCTATGGGTACCAAACAGTGACCCATTGCAACCCTATGGGTACCACACAGTGACCCATTGCGTCCCTATGGGTACCAAACAGTGACCCATTGCGTCCCTATGGGTACCACACAGTGACCCATTGCGTCCCTATGGGTACCAAACAGTGACCCATTGCGTCCCTATGGGTACCACACAGTGACCCATTGCAACCCTATGGGTACCAAACAGTGACCCATTGCATCCCTATGGGTACCACACAGTGACCCATTGCAGCCCTATGGGCATCCCATAGTGACCCATTGCATCCCTATGGGTACCACACAGTGACCCATTGCAGCCCTATGGGCATCCCATAGTGACCCATTGCATCCCTATGGGTACCACACAGTGACCCATTGCAGCCCTATGGCCATCCCATAGTGACCCATTGCATCCCTAAGAGCATCCCATAGTGACCCATTGCATCCCTATGGGTACCACACAGTGACCCATTGCAGCCCTATGGCCATCCCATAGTGACCCATTGCATCCCTAAGAGCATCCCATAGTGACCCATTGCATCCCTATGGGTACCACACAGTGACCCATTGTGTCCCTATGGGAATCACACAGTGACCCATTGCATCCCTAAGAGCATCCCATAGCAACCCATTGCATCCCAAAGAGTGTCCCACAGTGACCCATTGAATCCCTAAGAGCATCCCATAGCGACCCATTGCATCCCAAAGAGCGTCCCACAGTGACCCATTGCATCCCTAAGAGCTTCCCATAGCGACCCATTGCATCCCAAAGAGCGTCCCACAGTGACCCATTGAATCCCTAAGGGCATCCCATAGTGACCCATTGCATCCCTAAGAGCATCCCACAGTGACCCATTGCGTCCCTTTGGGTACCACACAGTGACCCATTGCGTCCCTATGGGAATCACACAGTGACCCATTGCATCCCAAAGAGCATCCCATAGTGACCCATTGCACCCCTAGGAGCATCCCATAGTGACCCATTGCATCCCTAAGGGCATCCCACAGTGACCCATTGCATCCCTAAGAGCATCCCACAGTGACCCATTGCGTCCCTATGGGTACCAGACAGTGACCAATTGCGTCCCTATGGGAATCACACAGTGACCCATTGTATCCCAAGGAGCATCCCATAGTGACCCATTGCATCCCAAAGAGCATCCCATAGTGACCCATTGCATCCCAAAGAGCGTCCCACAGTGACCCATTGCATCCCTAAGAGCATCCCACAGTGACCCATTGCGTCCCTTTGGGTACCACACAGTCACCCATTGCGTCCCTATGGGAATCACACAGTGACCCATTGCATCCCAAAGAGCATCCCATAGTGACCCATTGCATCCCTATGTTCACCCCCATCGCATCCCTATGCCCCCCCCCTCACATCCCTATGGGCACCCCCATCACATCTCTATGGCACCCCAAAGCGACCCATTGCATCCCTATGTTCACCCCCCTCACATCCCTATGGCACCCCCATCGTATCCCTATGGCACCCCCATCGCATCCCTATGGCCCCCCCTCACATCCCTATAGCACCCCCATCACATCCCTATGGCACCCCCATCACATCCCTATGCCCTCCCCCATCGCATCCCTATGGCACCCCCATCACATCCATATGGCACCCCCATCACATCCCTATGGCACCCCCATCACATCCCTATGCCCTCCCCCATCGCATCCCTATGGCACCCCCATCACATCCCTATGCCCCCCCCCCCCATCACATCCCTATGGCACCCCCATCGCATCCCTATGGGCACCCCAAAGTGACCCATCACATCCCTATGTTCACCCCCCTCACATCCCTATGGTACCCCCATCACATCCCTATGGCACCCCCCTCACATCCTTATGGCACCCCCATCACATCCCTATGGTACCCCCATCACATCCTTATGGCACCCCCATCACATCCCTATGGCACCCCCCTCACATCCCTATGGCACCCCCCTCACATCCCTATGGCACCCCCATCACATCCCTATGCCCCCCCCCCATCACATCCCTATGGCACCCCATAGGCGCCATGGCCCCGCGGTGCTCACGCTGTCGTGGTGCGCCATGAGCAGGGCGAAGTTGGTGAGGTGGCTGCAGGCGCAGGACGTGTGGGTGCTGTTGGTGCTGAGCCGCCGGCAGCCCTGCGTGGACCAGTGCCCGGCCATGGAGCGCTCCGAGTAGTTCCAGAACGAGCAGTTGGCGTTGAAGTGGTTCTTGGCCTGCGGAGGGGGGCCATGGGGGTCAGTGGGGGGCCATGGGGGCAATGGGCATCAATGGGGGTCAATGGGGCCCACTGGGGGGCAACGGACATCAATAGGGGGGTGTCAACGGGCATCAATGGGGTCAATGGGCATCAATGGGGGGCAATGGGCATCAATGGGGGTCAATGGGGTCCAATGGGGGGCAACGGACATCAATAGGGGGGTGTCAACGGGCATCAATGGGGTCAATGGGCATCAATGGGGGTCAATGGGCATCAATAGGGGTCAATGGGCATCAATGGGCATCAATGGGCATCAATGGGGGGCAACGGGCATCAATAGGGGTCAATGGGCATCAATGGGGGTCAATGGGCATCAATGTGAGGCAATGGACATCAGTAGGGGTCAATGGGCATCAATGGGGGGCAACAGACATCAATGGGAGTCAATGGGCATAAATGGGGGTCAATGGGGGGAAACAGACATCAATGGGGGTCAATGGGCATCAATGGGAGGCAACAGACATCAGTAGGGGTCAATGGGTGTCAACGGGCATCAATGGGGTCAATGGGCATCAATGGGGGTCAATGGGCATCAATAGGGGTCAATGGGCATCAATGGGCATCAATGGGGGGCAACGGGCATCAATAGGGGTCAATGGGCATCAATGGGGGGCAACGGGCATCAATAGGGGTCAGTGGGGGTCAATGGGCATAAATGGGGGGCAACGGGCATCAATAGGGGTCAATGGGCATCAATGGGGGTCAATGGGCATCAATGTGAGGCAATGGACATCAGTAGGGGTCAATGGGCATCAATGGGGGGCAACAGACATCAATGGGAGTCAATGGGCATAAATGGGGGTCAATGGGCATCAATGGGAGGCAACAGACATCAGTAGGGGTCAATGGGTGTCAACGGGCATCAATGGGGTCAATGGGCATCAATGGGGGTCAATGGGCATCAATAGGGGTCAATGGGCATCAATGGGCATCAATGGGGGGCAACGGGCATCAATGGGAGTCAATGGGCATCAATGGGGGGCAAAGGGCCTAAAGAGGCTTCAATGGGGGTCAATGGGCATCAATGGGGGGCAACAGACATCAATAGGGGTCAATGGGCATAAATGGGGGGCAACGGGCATCAATAGGGGTCAATGGGCATCAATGGGAGGCAATGGACATCAGTAGGGGTCAATGGGCATCAATGGGGGGCAACAGACACCAATAGGGGTCAATGGGCATCAATGGGGGTCAATGGGCATCAATGGGAGGCAATGGACATCAGTAGGGGTCAATGGGCATCAATGGGGGGCAACAGACATCAATGGGGGTCAATGGGCATAAATGGGGGTCAATGGGGGGAAACAGACATCAATAGGGGTCAATGGGCATCAATGGGGGCAACGGACATCAATAGGGGTCAATGG
>NW_026640391.1:0-576 GCF_028554395.1 Pezoporus wallicus | reverse complement strand
TCATAGAGGAGTCATAAAGGAGTCAAGGAGGAGTCATAGAGGGGTCATAGAGGTGTCATGGAGGAGTCATAGTGAAGTCATAGAGGAGTAATAAGTCATAATAGAGTCATAGTGGAGTCATATAGGAGACCTAGTGTCATAGATTCATAGAAGAGCCATGGAGTCAGTGGAGTTATAGAGGAGTCATAGTGGAGTCATAGAGGAGTCATAGAGAAGTCATAGAGGAGCCATAGAGGAGTCACATGGAAGTCATAGTGGAGTCATAGAGGAGTCATAGAGAAGTCATAGAGGAGCCATAGAGGAGTCACATAGAAGTCATAGTGGAGTCATGTAGGAGTCATGTAGGAGTCATAGAGGAGTAATGGTATCATAGAGCCAAAGAGGAGTCATAGTGGAGTTGTAGTGGAGTCATAGAAGAGACATAGTGGAGTCATAGAGGTGTAATAGAGAATTCATAAAAGAGTCATAGTGGAGTCATATAGGAGACATAGTGTCATACATTCTTAGAGGTGTCATACAAGAATCATAGTGGAATCATAGATCAGTCATAGAGGAGTCATATTGGAGTCATAGAGG
>NW_026640390.1:0-5856 GCF_028554395.1 Pezoporus wallicus | reverse complement strand
TGCTCCCCACCAGCAGAACCCGTGGCTCCCCTGCAAATTGTTGTTCAGCTGGTAAGAGAAATTCCTCTGGGCAGAGCTCTGCCTTGAGCACCGCTAACCCCAGGACTCTGTTTCAGGAATGAGGGGCTCTTCATGATCTTCTGCTTGATGATCCTTACTGCTCTCGGTTAGTATTTACCCACTGCCAGCTCAGAGGAGTGAGGTGCGAGCTTCAGCGTGAGGGAGAGGCGCTGAGGGCCCGTGTGGCCCATACAACATCTCACCTTTGTGGATGTGAGAGGTCACAAGATGCTCGCTGCATGCAGATGAAATGGGGCATAGCAGTGGGATGCAAAGCCTGGAACCAGGGCTGTGCAGTGCCCCTTGGCTCAGGGCGGTCCAAGAGTCTCTCCTTGGAGCTACCTCCTCCCCTGCACCCCATTGTGGTGTCCTCGGCTAACCCCTTGCCACCCTGGTGTGGGAGGAGACCATGTCACCACAGGGATCTTTAGAAAGGGCAGTAAAATGACTCTCATGGTGATGTTACAGCTGGTGCCTGGTGCGGGACCTCGCTGCTCTTTTGGCGGCTGCATGGAAAGAATGCACCACAGGTCAGTGGGACAGGAAAGTCCTGCCAGGGAGCACTGCAGGCAATGGGTGGGCGGGTGGGTGAATCGCCCGGTCCTCCGGTGCCAGGCAGTGACGCAAAGCAGCAGCTTCTGCTGTGCCTTCCTAGAGCTACCAGCTCGGGGAAGTCCCGGCTGCTGCGGGACTCCACCGATACCCTTTCCCTTCCAGGAGCAGCCTGCAGCTGACCTGAGTTCACTGTGGTAAGAGCCCTCTCCTCTCCCCAGCCCTGCAGCATGTTTGGTGGCGACAGCACGAGCAGATGAGCCCGTGCTATTTGCTCTCACTTGCACAGCGCCCAGAGCTCGTGTCTTCTGCTCCTGTCCGGGCCTTGTGCTAAACCTGGAGGGGGAAGGAAGCGCTTGTAAACCAGGGAAAGAAAAGGGGCTGGAGCATCACTGTTTGTGCTGCTCCTGGCCTTGGAGGCTCCGCGCATTGCTGGGCAGAGATCTGACAAGGTCCGATTTCCTGATGACTGCAGGAACGCACCTGATTTGTGGAAAGGACAAGCTGAAGAGATGCAGCAGCTGAGGGATGAGGTGACACGTCTGGCTGCAGAAATCCGCTCTATAAACAAGGTGATCCTGCACTCCGGAAAGAGGGCTGGGCAGCAAAAGGCCACCAGCTGGCCCAGGAAGGGGCTGGTGGAGGGGGCCCTGCTCGTCCCAGCCTACACACCCCTCCCTTGCCAGGGGCTGCGGGTTGAGCTTCTGCGCTGTAGAGTCCCTTCTCCTGGCCCGCTCTGACATGGTTGTTTCCCTGTTCCTTGGTGTCTTCCCCAGGAAGTTCAGCAAATGAGAGAGGCAATATCTGAGCCCGTGGAGGTGCCTGACTGGGCTCTCAAAAGCACAGGTATGGGCAGCCCTTGGGTCCAGGCAGTTCATGTTGTGCTAGGCTCATGCTTGGCGTTCCTGAAAGCAGGGAGTGCTGCAGACACTGCTCTCCGAGGTAGAGAGAGGTGGGACAAAACCACGGGGCCCACGAGCATGACTGTAGCAGTGTGGCTCCCTTAGGCTCACCCCAGCCCTGATGCCAGAGCCCTCACTGCTGCCGCGGCCATGCCCCTGACAGCATTTCTGCCCTCTCCCACTCTGCGGAGCTTTCCTGGAGAATGAAAGCATATGGCTGCATCACCCTCTGCTGTCCACGCAGCAGGGCCTTGCTTGGGTCTGCTGCCCTTGCCGTGGGGGTTCACTGTCCCCCAGCACCCACAGATCTCTTTGTGCGGCTGGGAGAGAGATGCCATCACCAGGCCTAGGGATCCCCTGTGTTTCTCCGGGCACCTCCAAGCATCCAGTGCTGCATGACTTAGCAGTCACTTGCAGCCACCAGGTCCTTTGCACCTGGAGCCAGTTGCAGTCAGCTGCTCTCTTCTGCCCTCAGGGACTGCCATCGACCTGCAGAGATCATCCAGCACCTCTGCATGGCTCAGAAGGGTGTTTTGGTCCCTGTTTAGCCAACCCTTTGAGGATACCTTTGTGCAGGTACAGTAGCAGAAACCGTCAGTGCTGCTTCTCTTGCCTCCCTGGATCAAGTTGGAGCCAAGCCCTGGGTCATTTCCTGTCAGGCCAGCGGTCTCGCTCGGATCCACGGCAAGGATCTGGTGCCTGACGGCTGAGGTCCCACACGGAGCTTGGCTCCCTAGAAAAAGGGTGCTTCTGCCTGCTTCCCAGGCACATGGGATTCACACCATGAATCTCCAGCAGAAGCACACCCCAGGCACAGTGCTGCCTGTGCTTCTGCAAGCGGGGGAGCGAAGCCCTCGCATTCACTTCTCTTGCCCTCTGCTTTTAGCCTGATGCTTCCCCAGGGTACTGCTGGCCTATGCAACAGACTCAGAGCGAAGTGCTAATCCGACTGCCCACAGAAATACAACCAACGGCCATCACCTTACAGTGCTGCTCAGAGATAGCCACTCCACTGGTGACTGTCAGTAGCGCACCCAAGGATTTCACTGTCTCTGTAAGTCTGTGCTGGGCTCGGGGCTGGGACCTGACCACGGGTAAAGCTGTAACCAGGACTTGCTGCTCCCTGCGCATCTGCAGAGATGTGTGTGCTCTCAAGCACTGCCCTTCCTAGAGGGGACATTTCACAAACTTGCTCAGGCCGTTTTGGCCCAGCACCTCCAAGGCCCTGAGGAGGAGACACAGCCTCATGGGTCTCCCTCTGTGCCAGATTGCACCAGAGGCGCAGGAGTGTGGTGCGGATCACGGGCCCAGATCTGGCATGAGCATTTGCTCATGGTCAGCTTGAGCCTGACCTGCTCTCCTGTGCATTTATCTCCAAGGGACTGGATGAGGCAGGCCATGGTGAAACTCTGCTGGGGTCTTTCCTCTACAGCGTGCAGAAAGGGCCAACTCAGACCTTCCCTCTGCAGGTACAGTGGGTGCGTGTGGGCAGGAGGCCAGGGCAGAAACGCCAGTTTGCGAGCAAGTCACTTTCAGGGGGAGAGTGGACAGTCCCTGGCAGGACAGGGGCCTGAACCTTGTGGTGCCCAGAGCTGTCTGTCGGCACCTGCAGGGCAGGCGGTGGTGAGGAGGCTGCTCAGCACCGTGCTCCGGCAGCAGGGCTTTCCCCTGGTCCTCCTTCCTGGCACAGGTGACCCTCAGGTCCCCACAGCTGCTCACCGCATTCTCTCTTGAGGCTGGCTATTTGCTCTGCAAGGGCACAGGAATCCTTTGCCTCCTGGGTGGGAGAAGAGAAGGAGGGAGAAGCTGCTTCCTCAGTCAGAGCAGGAGCTGGTCCCAGAGCAGGGGCCTGGCTGGCGGAGGAAGACACGTGGAGCCTGCTCTCACTCTTTGCATCCCAGGAGTGGCACTGCTTTTTGCTGTGGTTTCTTTGCAGAATGGCATCCCCAGAGCCTTTCGACTTCTCAAACTCGGCATACAGAACAACTGGGGTAAACCAACAAACACCTGCCTTTATCGAGTGCAGGTGCATGGGAAGATGGTGGAGACAAATGTGATTGGAAAGACTCATGTGGAGACCTTCCCTCGATAAGAATTAAAGAGGAAAATGGAGGAACACACCAGAGGGATGTGACTGTTTGTCTGGTGCAGAGCACTGTCACTTCAGTGCTCCTCTCAAAGCAGCCAGCTTCTTTCTGCCTTTTGCAGGCTGAGGCTTTCCTCGGCCTTTCCTTTTTCTCTCCACCACAGCAATGTTTCCTAACCAAAGGAAACATCCCCATGTTGGAAGCACAGGGAGACATGCTTTCACAGCCTCTCCTTGCCTGTGGTCTTTGACAAAATCCTTTGGCACGAGGACTGCCTCCCATTTTGCCCTAGGAAGGAGCCTTCAGAGCCTGGCACTGTCTGGGGGCCATGATCCCCAAAGCACAGGCCCATTCCGTTCAGGGGACACCTTGGCTCTGGGGACTGGCCATAGTGGGGGTCCACAATGGGAGCAGCCATGTCTGGGACCAAAGAAGGGTTTCTGAGGTACCATCTGAGGCCTGAGCAGCCTGACTGCTGGGGAGGGGCACGATGGTGGCTCAGCTCCCCTGTCTCTCCCAGCCACCCCCCATCCCACCAGAGACCTGGCACCCCCCGCACCAGGGTCTAGGCCTTTTTGCTGCTATCAGGTGCTCACTTTGTGGGAGGGGCTGCCCTTCTGTGCTGAGCACTGGCTAAGGTCCTTCTTGGCAGTCTGTTGGTGCCACAAAACATGTTGCTTGCACTTCCCAGACCACCCTGGTGTCTAGGCTCCCGGAACACACAGTTCTCGTTGTGCTAGGCTTCCGCCTGGCGTTCCCGAAAGCAGGCAGCGCTGCAGACACTGCTCTCCGAGGCAGAGAGAGGTGCCCACGAGCATGCCTGTAGCAGTGACGTACGGAGAAAGGACTTTACAACCGATCAGCGAAGCGCTGGCCGGCACGGGGGTTTCCCACCAAAGTCGTGCGCGCCGCAGCCGCCCGTCCTCCAAACATGTGGCATTGTGGTTGCATATTCACGACCTGTCCCCGCCTCGTATGATAATCAGGATTTCCATCAACTCCTCCCACTGCGCATGCGCAGTGCTTTTCGGTAGGGGGTCGTGGGGGCTGAAGGCTGGCAGCTCCACTTCGTCACAGCCAGAAACCTTTGGTCTTGTGCAGGCTCAGTTACTCCTTGGATCGTGTCCAACCCACAAAGCTGGCTTGCACTGTTCTCTTCTTTTGCGCGGGCTCAGCCTCCCCGTGGATTGGCTGATCTTGCCCAAAAGTTACAAATGTACCTAACTTGTCATAGGTGTTAAGTCCCGCGCTTTGTTAACCCTTAGGTTACTCTAACAATGCGATTAGGGTGTATTATTGTAATGTGTGGGGTTTGTTCATCAAGAAGTTTGGGGGGAGGGAGGCTCTCTGTGGCTGTCCTTATGTGAAACAATAGTCCTTTTGACTCTGTTGTACTCTGTTAAGTACTGGGGGGGAGGTCAGTTGTATTGTTGCGCGGGATTGTGAGAGAGAAAAGGGGGGCTGGGTGGCTCGAAGTGGTGTCTTGTTGCAACGCTTGAGGGGAGGGGGCTGCGACGGTGAGGAGGCTGGCAGTGGAGGCTTCTCGAAACTTCCCGAAACTTCTCGGTAATGAGACCCCTGCAACAAAGGGAACCAATGAGGAAGAGCCATGTCAACATCCGAGTGATGTCAACATCCGAGTGAGGAGGGGCGACAGGATTGGCTGGGGCCTTGAACCGGAGACGATAAAGGACCGCCTCCCAGGGACCGCCTCCCAGGTACCGCGCGTGCGCGTCTTGGGCAGAGCGGAGGGCTCCTGGGGGCGCCCAGCGCTGTTATCTGCTATCGCTTACACAGTTTAATAAAATTTATACTTTAAACGGAAATTGGCTACAGTATTGATAACATTTTCACTAATTATATTAACAATGCAAACTAATTACCCAACCAGCAACCAGTTTTAAATCTTAGGACTCCTCTATCTCAGCAGTGTGGTTCCCTTAGTCTCACCCCAGGCCTGCTGTCAGAGCCCTCACTGCTGCCTCAGCCATACCCCTGACAGCATTTCTGCCTTCTCCCACTCCATGGAGCTTTCCTGGAGAATGAAAGCATATGTCAGCCATTTTCTTCCCTTTGCCCCCCCTCCCCCCCCCCCCCAACAGGCCCACTCCCCTGTCGTCACCCCCCCCACCCCACATTGCCCTGATGACAGTATGAGGGTTTGTTCCTCCGGGGACCATCAGCGGGAGGGTCGGGTCCCCAGAGCCTAAAGCCGGGGCTGGGGGGACCCGATGGAGGAGCTGGCGAACACTGTG
>NW_026640389.1:0-585 GCF_028554395.1 Pezoporus wallicus | reverse complement strand
CCCTGCTGCGCAGCAACACAGTCAGCACAGAATGAACAGTGGCATCTGCTCACACGGCAGAAGGAGCAGCAGGAAAGCTAGTGCTAGCACACAAGCAGCTTTGCAACGGGGTCACCATCATTGCAGTCTCTCCTCGGTTTCATACCTAAAAGTCCATTTGAATCCAAATTCTCAGGTGGTGTCTCTCAGCTGCCCAGCAGCACAGTTAGTACAGCACGAACGTTTGGCCTCTGCTCCCACAGCAGAAGAGCCAGGATTGAAAGCTGGTGCTGGACCTGTTCAGCACACAATCACCTTTACATTGGTGCCTCCATCGTTGCTTTCACTGCTCACTTTCATACAGGAAAAGCATTTGAATGGAATCAGTCCAGAGCCTGCTCTCTGCTGCGCAGCAACACAGTCAGCACAGAATGAACAGTGGCATCTGCTCACACGGCAGAAGGAGCAGCAGGGAAAGCTAGTGCTCTGCTTCTTCAGCACACAAGCAGCTTTGCAACGGGGTCACCATCATTGCAGTCTCTCCTCGGTTTCATACCTAAAAGTCCATTTGAATCCAAATTCTCAGGTGGTGTCTCTCAGCTGCCC
>NW_026640388.1:0-584 GCF_028554395.1 Pezoporus wallicus | reverse complement strand
ATCCATCCCATTCCATGATCTAGGAATGTGCTTCCACTTGATCCAGGAAACCAAACCCTCCTGCAGGACCGGAATGCCACCCCCTCACCACCACCCCCTGAAAAATCCATGGAATTTGGTTGACTCCCCACATCCTCCCCACTTCCTTCTCCTTCCCAGCCATCAACATGCAGGATCCAACCCATCGGAAGCTCGCCGTTGGATCCCAAGTGATGGAAGAGCTCCTGGAATGCCTTTACTCCACGTTGGGCCTCAGCAGCAGTGCTGGGGTGGCCACCACCAAGCTCTTGGCCAAGGTGGTCTCTGGGACCTTCAAGCCCAACCAACAAACCCTGCTTCTGCCTCACAGCACCCAGGAGCTGCTGAGGAACCTGGGACCCATCCGGAAGGTGCCAGGTAGGTTCTGGGGTCCCATCCAGGTGGGTGCTGGGGGCCCATCCAGAAGGTGCCAGGTAGGTGATGGGTCCCATCCAGGTAGGTGCTGGGGTCACATCCAGGAGGTGCCAGGTAGGTGCTGAGGGGTCCCATCAGGTGGGTGCTGGGGGCCCATCTGGAAGGTGCCAGGTAGGTGATGGGTCCCATCC
>NW_026640386.1:0-5868 GCF_028554395.1 Pezoporus wallicus | reverse complement strand
TTTGGGTGTTGTCAGGGTGTAGTTTTGGTGTGTTCTGGGTGGTGTTGGGTGTTGTCAGGGTCAGTAGTTTTGGTGTGTTTTGGGTGTGGTTGGTGGTTTTGGTTGTTGTCAGGGTGTAGTTTTGGGTGTTGTCAGGGTGTTGTTTTGGTGTGTTCTGGGTGGTGTTGGGGTGGTTTTGGGTGTTGTCAGGGTGTAGTTTTGGTGTGTTTTGGGTGTTGTTGGGGTGGTTTTGGTTGTTGTCAGGGTGTAGTTTTGGGTGTTGTCAGGGTGTGGTTTTGGTGTGTTCTGGGTGGTGTTGGGGTGGTTTTGGGTGTTGTCAGGGTGTAGTTTTGGTGTGTTCTGGGTGGTGTTGGGGTGGTTTTGGGTGTTGTCAGGGTGTAGTTTTGGTGTGTTTTGGGTGTTGTTGGGGTGGTTTTGGTTGTTGTCAGGGTGTAGTTTTGGGCGTTGTCAGGGTGTGGTTTTGGTGATTTCTGGGTGTTGTGGGGGTGTGGTTTGGGTGTTGTCGGGGTGGTTTTGTGGTGCTTTGGGTGCCCTTGGGCTCTTGTCACGGTGTTGCTGGGGGGCTGCACTCACCAGGGGAGGGGATGTAGGGGCTGGAGGGCCCGGGGAGCCGGGGGAGCCGGGGGTCGGGGACCAGGCCGGGGAGTAACCGGGGCTGAAGCCGCTGGCGTCCGAGGCGGCGCTGGGGGAGAAGCCGGCGCCTCCGGGGGTCATCCCACTGCCTGTAGGGGGGGGAAACGGGGGGGGGGGGGCAAAAACAGGGGGTCAGGACCCACAACTGCCCCCCCCCCCCCCCCCCCCCCATAGCCCCAAGGGCCCCAAACTGCCCCATGGGCCCCAAATCTGACTCACTCAGCCCCACTCTACCCTCTCAGTCTGCCCCATAGCACCCCAATCCCCCCAACCACCCCACTGACCCCCACTCTACCCCAATTTACCCCCCCAGTCTGCCCCATAGCACCGCAATCCTCCCCCAGCCACCCCATTGCCTCCCATAGCACTCCAATCACCCCCCAACCACCCCATTGACCCCCACTCTACCCCATTCCCCTCCCCAACCATCCCATTGTACCCCAGTTTACCCCCAGCCCCCTCCCAGTGCATCCCAGTCCCCGTCACTCACCCACACTGGGGGACCAGGCCCCATAGGCGGGGGTAGCTCCTTGGTTCCAGGGTGTCATGGCCGGGGACAGGCCCCCCATGGGGCTGGGGGCCGACCCAAAGAACATTCCAGTAGCTGGGAAGAAAAAGAGGAGGAGAGGATTAGGGGGATCCCAATGGCTGGGGGCGGGGGGGGATCCCCGCATCCCCATCCCAGCCCCTCCTCATCCCTGTTCCCATCCCATCCCCACCCCACCGCCGTTCTGTCTCCATCCTATCCGCTCCCCATCCCCATCCCATCTCCATCCTATCCCTGTCCCATCTCCACCTCATCTCCATCCCATCCACTCCCCATTCCCATCCCATCTCTGCCCTATCTCCATTGTATCTGTCCTACATCGATCTTATCTCCATCCCATCCCCACCCCATCTCCATCCTATCTCTGTCCCATCTCCATCCTAACCCCATCCCATCTGCACCATCTCTCCCATCTCCACCCCATCTCCATTCTATCTCCATCCTACCCCTGTCCCATCTCCATCCCATCCCCATCCCACCTCTATGCCATCCCCATCCCCACCCCATCTCCATCCTAATCCCATCCCATCTCCACTCAATCTCCATGCCATCTCCATCCCCATCCTATCCCTGTCCCATCTCCACCTCGTCCCCATCCCGTCCCCACCCCATCTCCACCCCATCCCCATCCCATCTCTTTCCTATCTCCACCCCATCTCCACCCCATCGCCATCCTAACCCCACCCCATCTCCATTCTATCCCAGTCCCATCTCCACCCCATCTCCATCCTAACCCCATCCCATCCCCACCCCATCTCCATCCTATCCCGTCCCATCTCCATCCTAACCCCATCCATCCCCACCTGAACCCCATCCCATCTCCACCCCATTCCCACCCCATCCCCATCCTACCCCCATCCAATCTCCATTCTAACCCCATCCCATCTCCACCCCATTCCCACTCCCCATCTATCCCCATCCCATCTCCATTCTAACCCCATCCCATCTCCACCCCATTCCCACCCCATCCCCATCCTAACCCCACCCCATCTCCATCCTATCCCCGTCCCATCTCCATCCTAACCCCATCCCATCCCCACCTGAACCCCATCCCATCTCCACCCCATTCCCACCCCATCCCCATCCTACCCCCATCCAATCTCCATTCTAACCCCATCCCATCTCCACCCTATCTCTCTCCCATCTCCATCCCATCTCCACCCCATTCCCACCCCATCCCCATCCTAACCCCACCCCATCTCCATCTATCCCTGTCCCATCTCCATCCTAACCCCATCCCATCCCCATTCCATCTCCACCCCATCCCCATCCTAACCCCATCCCATCTCCACCCCATCCCCAACCCATTTCCATCCTCCCCGTCCCATCTGCACCCCATCCCCATCCCATCTCCATCCTAACCCCATCCCATCCCCACCCCATCTCCTTTCTATCCCCACCCCATCCCCATCCTATCGCAACCCCATCTACATCCCATCCCTGTCCCATCTCCATCCCATCCCTGTCCCATCTCCATCCCATCCCTGTCCCATCTCCATCCCATCCCCACCCCATCCCCATCCTATCCCCACCCCATCTCAATCCCATCCCTGTCCCATCTCCATCCCATCCCCATGCCATCTCCATCCCATCCCCACCCCATCTCCATCCCATCCCTGTCCCATCTCCATCCCATCCCCACCCCATCCCCATCCTATCCCCACCCCATCTCAATCCCATCCCTGTCCCATCTCCATCCCATCCCCACCCCATCTCCATCCCATCCCCGTCCCATCTCCCACCTAACCCCACCCCACCCCACCGCCTCCCCACCCCATTGCCCTTCCTGCCCCCCAACTCACGCCCCCCCATGCCCATGCCGGGCAGGGTGCTGGGGATCTCCATGCCGTGCTTGCACTTCTCGGCGTCGAGGAGGAGGTCGAAGCACCCGGTGCCGGCGGGCGCCAGCTGCCCCAGCATGATGTTCTCGGACACCCCCTTCATGGGGTCGCTCTCGCCGTGCGCCGCCGCCTCCATCAGCACGTCCACCTGCAGTGGGGCAAGGGCAGCCCCACGTCAGGCCGAAAGCAGCCCAAAACAGGCAAAATCGGAACAAAACGGACCCAAATCACCCCAAAAACGGACCCAAATCAGCCCAAAAGCACCTCCAAACAGACAAAATCGTCCCAAAACAGACCAAAATCAGCCCAAAACAGACCAAAACAGACCAAAATCACCCCAAAAACGGACCCAAAACAGCCCAAAAGCACCTCCAAACAGACAAAATCGGCCCAAAACAGACCAAAACGGACCAAAATCACCCCAAAAACAGACCCAAATCAGCCCAAAACAGCCCAAAAGCACCTCCAAACAGACAAAATCGTCCCAAAACAGACCAAAATCAGCCCAAAACAGACCAAAACAGACCAAAACGGACCAAAATCACCCCAAAAACGGACCCAAAACAGCCCAAAAGCACCTCCAAACAGACAAAATCGTCCCAAACCAGACCAAAATCGGAACAAAATGGACCAAAATCACCCCAAAAACGGACCCAAATCAGCCCAAAAGCACCTCCAAACAGACAAAATCGTCCCAAAACAGACCAAAATCAGCCCAAAACAGACCAAAACAGACCAAAACGGACCAAAATCACCCCAAAAATGGACCCAAATCAGCCCAAAACAGCCCAAAAGCACCTCCAAACAGACAAAATCGTCCCAAACAGACCAAAATTGGACCAAAACAGACCAAAATCGGAACAAAACGGACCAAAACAGACCAAAACGGACCAAAATCACCCCAAAAACAGACCCAAATGAGCCCAAAACAGCCCAAAAGCACCTCCAAACAGACAAAATCGTCCCAAAACAGACCAAAATCAGCCCAAAACAGCCCAAAACAGACCAAAAGCACCTCCAAACAGACAAAATCGTCCCAAAATAGACCAAAATCGGACCAAAACGGACCAAATCACCCCAAAAACGGACCCAAATCAGCCCAAAAACGGACCCAAATCAGCCCCAAATCACCCTAAATTGGCTGCAAGTCAAACCACCCCCATCACCCCCACTGCCCCAATCAGCCCCATGTCCCCCATCACCCCCACCACCCCCATGTCCCCATCACCCCCATGTCCCCATCACCCCCACGTCCCCATTACCCCCATAACCCCCACCACCCCCCATGTCCCCACCACCCCATAGCCCCCATGTCCCCATCACCACCATCACCCCCATAGCCCCCACCACCCCCCGTACCCCCATGTCCCCACCACCCCCATAGTCCCCAACACCCCCATGTCCCCATCACCATGTCCCCACCACCCCATGTCCCCATCACCCCCCATGTCCCCATCACCTTCCATGTCCCCACCACCCCCACCATCCCCATGTCCCCATCACCCCCCATGTCCCCATCACCCTCCATCTCCCCACCACCCCCATGTCCCCACCACCCCCATGTCCCCATCACCCCCCATGTCCCCATCACCTTCCATGTCCCCCCCCCCCCTACCTTCCCCCTGTCGCCTTCACCCCCCATGTCCCCATCACCCCCACGTCCCCATCACCCCCCACCCCATCACCCCCCACCCCCATCACCCCCATCACCCCCATCACCCCCATGTCCCCATCACCCCCATGTCCCCATCACCCCCATGTCCCCATCACCCCCATGTCCCCATCACCCCCATGTCCCCACCACCCCCCGTCCCCACCACCCCCACGTCCCCATCACCCCCATGTCCCCATCACCCCCCATGTCCCCATCACCCCCATGTCCCCATCACCCCCCATGTCCCCATCACCCCCACGTCCCCCCCCACCCCCCATCCCCCCCACTCTCACGGTCTCCTCGAAGGAGCACTTCATGAGGGGCCCGGTGTCCTGGCGGTTCACGCCGTGGCGGGTGATGGCCATGAGGTGTCCCCTCGAGGTCATGGTGTCGCAGAGCAGCGCCAGGTGCCGGTAGTTGACGTAGGAGCCGTCGAAGGAGATGACGTGGTAGAGCTCCCGCTCCAGGGCCTTGCGCACCGGGGTATGGGGGTGTATGGGGTATGGGGTGTATGGGGGGTATGGGGTGTATGGGGTGGATGGGGGGTATGGGGTGTATGGGGTGGATGGGGGGTGTGGGGTGGATGGGGGGTGTGGGGGGTGTGGGGGGTGTGGGGGGTATGGGGTGTATGGGGTGTATGGGGTGTATGGGGTGTATGGGGTGTGGGGGGTATGGGGTGTGGGGTGTGTGGGGTGTGTGGGGTATGAGGTGTGTGGGGTGGGGGGCGTGAAGTGGGGGGTATGGGGTGTATGGGACTCCGTTCACGCGAGAAAGGCGTGTATGGCGGGTGTATGGGGTATGGGGTGGGGTGTGGGGGTATGTATGGGGTATGGGGGTATGGTGGGGTGTGGGGTGTATGGGGGGTGTGGGGGGTATGGGGTGTATGGGGTGTATGGGGGGTATGGGGGGTATGGGGTATGGGGTGTGGGGTGTATGGGGTGTGGGGTGTATGGGGGGTATGGGGTGTGGGGTATGGGGTGTATGGGGTGTGGGGTATAGGATATGGGGTATGGGGTAGGGGGTATATGGGGTGTGGGGTGTATGGGGTATGGGGTATGGGGTGTATGGGGTGTGGGGTGTATGGGGTGTGGGGTGTATGGGGTATGGGGTGTATAGAGTGTAGGATATGGGATATGGGGTCTATGGGTTGTGGGGTGTATGGGGTGTGTGGGGAATAGGGTATGGGATATGGG
>NW_026640385.1:0-580 GCF_028554395.1 Pezoporus wallicus | reverse complement strand
GTCCCCCAGCCCTTCCGGCTAACTCCCAGTTCCATCCTGGGCATGACGTGCTGTGGTATGGAATAGCTCTTTGGTCAGTTTGGGTCAGGTGTCCTGCCTCTGCTTCCTCCCAGCTTCCCCTCCTCCCTGGCAGAGCATGAGGCTCACAAAGTCCTTGGCCAAACCAAAACATCTCTATCAGCTCTATTCCCGAGCCGAAAGTCAAAACACTGCACTGCACCAGCTACCAAGGAGGAGAAACATGACTGCTACTGCTGAACCCAGGACAGGGTGTTTGCTTATTTTTCTCCCATGTGTTCATTCTCAGGGAAGGGGGCTGGGAAACCATCTACTTTAAACACAACTGAATCTTAAGAAAAGTTAAGTGTTCAGGCAGCAGGTACAAGAATGATGACTGTGCAGTGTTCCCAGCATTCTAGATCTGCCTAATGCAAGCTGGTGAGATTTTCCCTGACATGAACGCTAGGTAGCAAAACATTCAGCTTTCAGTTTGTCTCTCTGCCCACTGTACACCTGGGCACTGATTTTCATGAGGTAAAATATTTTATCATTGGAAAGCAACAGGTTGTTTCGTGTGCTA
>NW_026640384.1:0-5761 GCF_028554395.1 Pezoporus wallicus | reverse complement strand
GTATGGGGTATGGGGATGGGGGATGGGGTATGGGGTATGGGGTATGGGGTGTGGGGTGTTGGGTGTGGGGTATGGGGTGTGGGGTGTGGGGTATGGGGTATGGGGATGGGGTATGGGGTGTGGGGTGTTGGGTGTGGGGTATGGGGTGTGGGGTGTGGGGGTATGGGGTGTGGGATATGGGGTGTGGGGTATGGGATATGGGGTATGGGGTATGGGGTATGGATATGGGATATGGGGTGTGGGATATGGGGTGTGGATGTGGGATGTGGGGTGTGAGATATGGATATGGGATATGGGGTGTGGGACATGGATATGGGGTATGGGATATGGGGGATGGGATATGGGGATGGGGTGTTGGGTATGGGGTATGGGGTGTGGAGTATGGTATATGGGGTATGGGGCATTGGGTATGGGGGATGGGGGATGGGATATGGGACATGGGGGACATGGGGGCTATGGGGAGCTATGGGGGTTTATGTGGGTTATGAGGGTTATGGGGGCTCAGGGAGTTATGGGGGTGCTATGGGGGTTTGGGGGGTCAGGGGTATGGGGACTTAGGGGGATCTATGGGTTGGGGGGCACGGGGGGGGCTGGGGGCACCCTGACCCCCAACCCCCCCCAGTCCTGAGCAGGCGCTGAGCACCCTGAGCATGAGGAAGTTCTGCGAGGAGAAGGTGGCGATGGAGCCCTCCCAGCGCAGGTGGGACCGGGGTGTGGGGTGTGGGTGTGGGGTGTGGGATATGAGGTGTGGGGTGTGGGATGCGGGATACAGGATATGGGGGGATGTGGGATGCAGGATATGGGGTGTGGGATGTAGGATATGGGATGTGGGCTGTGGGGTGTGGGATGTGGGGTGTGGGATATGGGGTGTGGGATGTGGGATGTGGGATGTGGGATATGGGGTGTGGGGTGTGAGGTAGGGGATATGTGGGATAGGATATGAGATATGGGATATGGGATATGTGGGATGTGGGATGTGGGGTCTGGGGTGTGGGGTGTGGGATGTGGGGTGTGGGGTGTGGGGTGTGGGGTGTGGGATGTGGGGTGTGGGGTGTGGGGTGTGGGATATGGGATGTGGGGTTTGGGGTGTGGGATGTGGGATGTGGGATGTGGGATGTGGGGTGTGGGATATGGGGTGTGGGGTTTGGGGTGTGGGGTGTGGGATGTGGGATGTGGGGTGTGGGGTGTGGGGTGTGGGGTGTGGGGTGTGGGATGTGGGGTGTGGGATGTGGGATGTGGGGTATGGATGTGGGATGTGGGATGTGGGATGTGGGATGTGGGATGTGGGATGTGGGGTGTGGGATGTGGGGTGTGGGATGTGGGGTGTGGGATGTGGGGTGTGGGGTGTGGGGTGTGGGATGTGGGGTGTGGGATGTGGGGTGTGGGATGTGGGGTGTGGGATATGGGGTGTGGGAGAAGGGGTGTGGGGTGTGGGATAAGGGGTGTGGGTTGTGGGATGTGGATATGGGATATGGGATATGGGGTGTGGGGTGTGGGATGGGTGTGGGGTGTGGGATATGGGGTGTGGGATATGGGGTGTGGGATGTGGGATGTGGATATGGGATATGGGATATGGGGTGTGGGGTGTGGGATATGGGGTGTGGGATGTGGATATGGGATATGGATGTGGGATATGGGGTGTGAGATGTGGGATATGGGGTGTGGGATATGGGGTGTGGGATGTGGGATATGGGATATGGGATGTGGGGTGTGGGATGTGGGATATGGGATATGGGGTGTGGGATGTGGATATGGGATATGGATGTGGGATATGGGATGTGGGGTGTGGGGTGTGGGATGTGGGGTGTGGGGTGTGGGGTGTGGGATGTGGGGTGCTCCATGGGTGCTGTTCCATGTGTCACGGGTGCTGTCCCCGGGCAGGGCCGTGGAGCTCTTTGGGGCGCTGCTCTCGGGGCGGCAGCGGCTCAGCAGCAGCCCCGTGTTCCTGCACCACGTGCTGCTGCCCCCCCTGCCCGGCTATGGCGCACACGGTCAGTGGGGGGGCCGGACCCACAGCCGGGACCCATAACCGGGACCCATAACCGGGACTCATAACCGGGACCCATAACCGGGACCCATAACTGGGACCCATAACTGGGACCCATAACCGGGACCCATAACCGGGACTCATAACCGGGACCCATAACCGGGACCCATAACTGGGACCCATAACCGGGACCCATAACTGGGACCCATAACCGGGACCCATAACCGGGACCCATAACTGGGACCCATAACCGGGACCCATAACCGGGACCCATAACTGGGACCCATAACTGGGACCCATAACCGGGACCCATAACTGGGACCCATAACCGGGACCCATAACCGGGACCCATAACCGGGACCCATAACCGGGACCCATAACTGGGACCCACAAGTGGGACCCACATTGACCCCCACCCCCCCCCTGCAGGCTGTCGGCCCTTCCTGAAGATCTACCAGGCGCTGCAGCTCGTCTACACCTCGGGGGTCTAGTGAGTGAGAGTGAATGAATGGGAGTGAATGAATGTGAATGGGAGTGAGTGTGAATGGGAGTGAACGAGTGTGAACGGGAGTGAGTGTGAACGGGAGTGTGAATGGGAGTGAGAGTGAATGGGAGTGAATGAGTGTGAACGGGAGTGAGTGTGAACGGGAGTGTGAACGGGAGTGTGAATGGGTGTGTGTGAATGGGAGTGAGAGTGAATGGGAGTGAATGAGTGTGAATGGGAGTGAGTGTGAATGGGAGTGAGTGTGAATGGGAGTGAGTGAATGAGTGTGAATGGGAGTGGGTGTGCATGAGTGTGAATGGGAGTGAGAGTGAATGACTGTGAATGAGAGTGAATGAGTGTGTGAAAGAGTGAATGAGTGTGAATGTGAGTGTGAATGTGTGAGTGTGAATGAGTGTGTGATTGGGTGCGAGTGTGAATGAATGTGAATGTGAATGCAAGTGAATGACTTTCAATGCAAGTGAATGTGGGAGCGTGAGAGTGAATGAATGCATGAATGTGTGAGTGTGAATGAGAGTGAACGGGTGTGAACGGGTGTGAATAGGAGTGAGAGTGAATGACTGAATGAGAGTGAATGAGTGTGTGAAAGAGTGTGAATGAGTGTAAATGTGAATGCGAGTGAATCTTTGAATGCGAGTGAATGTGTGAGTGTGAGAGTGAATGAATGCGAGTATGAATGAGTGTTAGTGTGAATGAGAGTGAACGAGTGTGAATGGGTGTGAATGGGAGTGAGAGTGAATGTGAATGAATCAGTGTGTGAAAGTGAGTGTGAATGATTATGAGTGTGAATGAGAGTGAACGAGTGTGAATGGGTGTGAATGGGAGTGAGAGTGAATGTGAATGAATCAGTGTGTGAGTATGAATGAGTGTGAATGAGAGTGAACGAGCGTGAATGGGTGTGAATGGGAGTGAGAGTGAATGACTGAATGAGAGTGAATGTGTGTGAGTGAGTGTGAATGGGAGTGTGAATGAGTGTGAGTGAATGTGAATGTGAATGAGTGTGAATATGAATGCGAGTGAATGTGTGAGTGTGAGAGTGAATGAATGCGAGTATGAGAGTGTGAATGAGAGTGAACGAGTGTGAATGGGTGTGAATGGGAGTGAATGGGAGTGAATGGGTGTGAATGGGAATGAACGGGTGTGAATGGGAGTGAACGGGCGTGAATGGGTGTGAATGGGAATGAACGGGTGTGAATGGGAGTGAATGGGTGTGAGTGGGAATGAACGGGTGTGAATGGGAGTGAACGGGTGTGAATGGGAGTGAACGGGTGTGAATGGGAATGAACGGGTGTGAATGGGACTGAATGGGTGTGAATGGGAATGAACGGGTGTGAATGGGAGTGAATGGGTGTGAATGGGAATGAACGGGTGTGAATGGGAGTGAATGGGTGTGAATGGGAGTGAACGGGTGTGAATGGGAGTGAAGGGGTGTGAATGGGAGTGAACGGGTGTGAATGGGAATGAACGGGTGTGAATGGGAGTGAACGGGTGTGAATGGGAGTGAAGGGGAATGAACGGGTGTGAATGGGAGTGAACGGGCGTGAATGGGTGTGAATGGGAATGAACGGGTGTGAATGGGAGTGAATGGGTGTGAGTGGGAATGAACGGGTGTGAATGGGAGTGAACGGGTGTGAATGGGAGTGAACGGGTGTGAATGGGAATGAACGGGTGTGAATGGGACTGAATGGGTGTGAATGGGAATGAACGGGTGTGAATGGGAGTGAATGGGTGTGAATGGGAATGAACGGGTGTGAATGGGAGTGAACGGGTGTGAATGGGAGTGAAGGGGTGTGAATGGGAATGAACGGGTGTGAATGGGAGTGAACGGGTGTGAATGGGAGTGAAGGGGTGTGAATGGGAATGAACGGGTGTGAATGGGAGTGAATGGGTGTGAATGGGAGTGAACGGGTGTGAATGGGAATGAACGGGTGTGAGTGGGAATGAACGGGTGTGAATGGGAGTGAACGGGTGTGAATGGGAATGAACGGGTGTGAATGGGAGTGAACGGGTGTGAATGGGAATGAACGAGTGTGAATGGGTGTGAATGGGAATGAACGGGTGTGAATGGGTGTGAATGGGAGTGAACGGGAGTGAATGGGAGTGAACGGGTGTGAATGGGAGTGAACGGGTGTGAATGGGAGTGAACGGGTGTGAATGGGAATGAACGGGTGTGAATGGGACTGAATGGGTGTGAATGGGAATGAACGGGTGTGAATGGGAGTGAATGGGTGTGAATGGGAATGAACGGGTGTGAATGGGAGTGAATGGGTGTGAATGGGAATGAACGGGTGTGAATGGGAGTGAACGGGTGTGAATGGGAATGAACGGGTGTGAATGGGAATGAACGGGTGTGAATGGGAGTGAACGGGTGTGAATGGGAGTGAACGGGTGTGAATGGGAATGAACGGGTGTGAATGGGAATGAACGGGTGTGAATGGGTGTGAATGGGAGTGAACGGGTGTGAATGGGAATGAACGGGTGTGAATGGGAGTGAACGGGTGTGAATGGGAATGAACGGGTGTGAATGGGTGTGAATGGGAGTGAACGGGTGTGAATGGGAATGAACGGGTGTGAATGGGAGTGAATGGGAGTGAACGGGTGTGAGTGAGCCCACTGTGTCTGTGCCTGTCCCCCCCCGTCCCCCCCTCACCGTGCCCCGGGTTCCCTCCCCAGCTCCCCGGGCCCCCACAGTCTCTGCATCAGCCTGGAGCCGGCGCTGCTGCTCAAGGGCGATGTCCTGGTGGGTGAATGGGGGGCAATGGGGGGCAATGGGGGTGCAATGGGTGGACAATGGGGGTGCAATAAGGGGGAAAGGGGGGGCAATGGGGGGCAATGGGAGGGAATGGGGGGTGCAATGGGGGGGAAAGGGGGGGTGCAATGAGGGTGCAATGAGGGTGCAATGGGGGTACAATGAGGGTGCAATGGGGGTACAATGAGGGTGCAATGGGTGGACAATGGGGGTGCAATAAGGGGGAAAGGGGGGGCAATGGGGGGCAATGGGAGGGAATGGGGGGTGCAATGGGGGGGAAAGGGGGGGTGCAGTGGGGGGTGCAATGGGAGGTGCCGTGGGGGGTGCAATGGGGGTGCAATGGGGGGGAAAGAGGGGGGAAAGGGGGGCAATGGGAGTGCAATGGGGGGCAATGGGGGGGGCAATGGGGGGTGCAATGGGAGTGCTATGAGGGGTGCAATGGGGGGGCAATCGGGGGTGCAGTTGGGGGCAATGGGGGTGAAATGGGGTGCAATGGGGATTTAATGGGGGGACAAAGGGCATG
>NW_026640383.1:0-582 GCF_028554395.1 Pezoporus wallicus | reverse complement strand
CCCTCTTCAAAGCTGCTTCTCAGCTGCCCAGTAGCACAGCGATTAGTGCACGAACTTCTGGCTTCTGCTCCCAGATCCGAAGAGCCGGGAGGCAAAGCATGTGCTGGGCATCTTCAGCACACAGTCAGCTTTGCAACGGTGTCACCATCATTGCTGTCGCTCCTCGCTTTCATACCTAAAGGTCCATTTGAATGCACCCTCTTCGGAGCTTGCTCTCGGCTGCCCAGCTGCACAGTGAGTAGAGCACGAACGGTTGCCGTCTGCTAGCACAGTGGAGGAGCCAGGAGGGAAAGCTGGTCCTCTGAATCTTCTGCACACAGTCAGCTTTGCAACAGTGCCTCCATCATTGCTGTCGCTCCTCACTTTCATACCGAGAAGTTCATTTGAATCCAACTTCTCTGCTCGTTGCTCTTGGCTGCCCAGCAGCACAGTCAGTAGAGCACGAACGTCTGGCCTCTGCTCTCAGAGCCGAAGAGCCCGGAGAGAAAGCATGTGCTGGGCATCTTCAGCACACAGTCAGCTTTGCAACGGTGTCACCATCATTGCTGTCGCTCCTCGCTTTCATACCTTAAGGTCCATTTG
>NW_026640382.1:0-594 GCF_028554395.1 Pezoporus wallicus | reverse complement strand
GGAGAAAAAAGGAGAGGAGAGAATAGAAGAAAGGAGAGGAGAGGAAGAGGAGAGGAGATAAAAGGACAGAGGAGAGGACAGAGGATGGGAGGACAGAAGAGAGGAGAGGAAAGGGGAGGGGAGAGGAGAGGAGAGGAGAGGAGAGGAGAGAGGAGAGAACAGAATATAGAGGAGAGGAGGGGAGAGTGGATCGGAGGGAAGAGTGGAGAAGAGATGAGAGAAAAGAGGAGAGGAGAGGAGAAAAGACAGTATAGAGGAGAGAATAAAGGAGAGGAGGGAAGTGAGGAGAGGAGATGAGAGAATAGAAAAAATGAGAGGTTAGGTGAGGTGAGGTGAGGAGAGGAGAGGACAGGACCAGAGAGGTGAGGAGAGGAGAGGAGAGGAGAGAGTATAGAGGAGAGGAGGGAAAAGAAGAGAGGAGAGGAGGGAAGAGAAGAGAGTAGAGAAGAGAATAGAGAAGAAGAGAGGAGAGGACAGGAGAGGAGAGAGGAGAATATCGAGGAGAGGAGAGAATAGAGGAGAGAGGAGAAGAGAGGAGTATATAGGAGAGGAGAGGACAGGACAGGAGAGAATAGAGGAAAGGAGAGGACAGGA
>NW_026640381.1:0-5777 GCF_028554395.1 Pezoporus wallicus | reverse complement strand
TGCTCTGGAGCCATGAGCTGCTCCAGAGGGATGAGGTGCTCTGGAGCCATGAGCTGCTCCAGAGGGATGAGGTGCTCCGAGCCATGAGGTGCCCCGGAGCCATGAGCTGCTCCAGAGGGATGAGTTGCTCCAGAGGGATGTGCCGTTTGGAGCGTCCCCATCCAGAGGGATGAGGTGCTCCGGAGCCATGAGGTGCTCCACAGGGATGAGCTGCTCCAGAGGGATGGGCTGCTCTGGAGCCGTGTCCCCATCCAGAGGGATGAGCTGCTCCGGAGCCATGTCTGGATCACTGGGGACAACCCCCCTTGTGCAGAGCCCCATAGCAAACCCGGTGCTCGCAGCCGGAGCTCCTCTGAGGGCTGGAGCATCAGGGATGCCCGGGCTGGCCGGGTGGCAGAGCTCGCTCTCGCTGTCCCTCTACATTGCTGCTTCTTCCTCCTGCTGCTTCTAGCCTCTGAGGGCAGCACTTCCCCATTGATCTCCTTCACTCCTCTAGAAGGGTTTAAACCCCCGGGAGCTGCAGGAATGAGAACGCCTCCGTTGCAGCAGCTCCTGGGGATGGTGTTCGGTGCCCCAGAGACCGTTCCCAGCCCGGGAGGGACGGGGCTGCCGGCCCCTTGCACCCATTGCAGCTGGGGGGAGCTGGCTCTGGTTCTGAGGAGCTGGCAGGGGATCCAGCGTGCTGGGGACCTGCCTGCTGCTGCCTTAGGGGTGGATGGGGTGGAGGTGCTGAGCCCCTGCTCCGGGGGTACCGCAGGGAGCCAGGCACTGAATTCACCCACGCAGAGGTGAGGGCTGCAGGGCACAGCTCCAGGAGGGGCAGAGCAGGGGGTGGCTGACCCATGGGATGGGGCTGGGCTGACCCATGGGATGGGGTTGGGCTGACCCATGGGATGGGGCTGGGCTGACCGATGGGATGGGGCTGGGCTGACCGATGGGATGGGGCTGGGCTGACCCATGGGATGGGGCTGGGCTGACCCATGGGATGGGGTTGGGCTGACCCATGGGATGGGGTTGGGCTGACCCATGGGATGGGGCTGGGCTGACCCATGGGATGGGGTTGGGCTGACCCATGGGATGGGGTTGGGCTGACCCATGGGATGGGGCTGGGTGGAGGGTGAGGAGTGGGTGCGGGAGGGTTTGCAGGGAGAGGGAATCCCGGCTCCTGCGGGAGGGAGCGGGGCTGCTCCTGCCTCCTGCAGCAGAATGAGACCTGCTCTGGGTTGTGAACCAGGCAGGGTGACAGCGTGGTCCCTGCCTTCAGCAGTGGGTGTCTGTGGGGCAGGGCAAGGGGAATGGCTTTAACCTGCCCGAGGGGAGACTGAGCTGAGCTCTTAGGCAGAAGCTCTTCCCTGTGAGGGTGCTGAGGCGCTGGCACAGGGTGCCCAGAGAAGCTGTGGCTGCCCCATCCCTGGCAGTGCTCAAGGCCAGGTTGGACACAGGGGCTTGGAGCAAGCTGCTCCAGTGGAAGGGGTCCCTGCCCGTGGCAGGGGTTGGGGCTGGATGGGATTTAAGGTCCCTTCAACCCTCCCCACTCTGGGGTTCTGTGAAGTGTGGGTCTGGCACCTGGTGTTGGAAGCATCACCCCCACCGTTGTCCCGGCCCCCCTGACCCCTCTGTGCTGCTGTTCCAGCCCACCCGGACCCCCAGCTCCGCCGCGTCCAGCGGCACGGCCGGACCCTCGGGCTCGGCCTCGGCCTCGGGGGGAGATGAGCAGCAGCGAGCCCAGCACCCCCGCGCAGACCCCGCTGGTGGCACCCATCATCCCCTCGCCCAGCCTGGCCTCGCCGCTCGCGCCCCCGTCCCATCACCCACAAAGGTAAAGATGAGGCCTGGGGGTGCTGGGTGCAGGGGGAGACCCCAAAGGGTCCCAGGAGGGGGGCGCGGGCAGGGGAGCAGGAACGGATCGGGGTGGATGCACGCTGGGGACCCCTCCGCCTCGAGACACACACACAGAGCACCCCGGTGGGACCGATGCCTCCCAGGGGGGTGTCTGTGGTGCTCCCATCTATCAGCACTTACCCCGGTCCTGCTCTTAACACCCTTATTTCCCTCCTGCTTTGTCATCATTGCTTAAAGCCGGAGCTGCGGAAGGGTGTGGGGCAGGAGGGCGAGGAGGGAGCAGGGCAGGGCGCAGGGAGCTCGCCCGGGGTGGGTTCTGCAGCGATGCCGGGTTGGGGCTGCAGGAGGAGGAGAACCTGCGGGCTCAGGTCCGGGACCTGGAGGAGAAGCTGGAGACGCTGAAGATAAAGCGCAACGAAGACAAGGCCAAGCTCAAGGAGCTGGAGAAGTACAAGATCCAGCTGGAGCAGGTGCAGGAGTGGAAGAGCAAGATGCAGGAGCAGCAGGCTGAGCTCCAGAGGCGTCTGAAGGAGGCCAAGAAGGTGAGGGCGTCCCCACGGGCCCCTTCCAGTGCGTCCCCATGGGATCCTTGCAGTGTGTCCCTATCCTTGCAGTGTGTCCCTATGGGCCCCTCCCAGTGCATCCCTGTGTCCCCATGGGCCCCTCCCAGTGCATCCCTGTGTGTCCCCATGGGATCCTTGCAGTGTGTCCCTATGGGCCCCTCCCAGTGCATCCCTGTGTCCCCATGGGCCCCTTCCCCGGTGGGGAATGCTTGGAGCGGATGATCCCGAAGCTCTTTCCCACCCTGGCTCATGCTTCCATGACTCCGTGGTTATGAGGGGGTCTCTCCGTTGCTTGCCACAAGGTTTCCTGGCTCTCCTCCCCTCCCCCTCCTTGTGCTTGACCACAGGAAGCCAAGGATGCTCTGGAGGCCAAGGAGCGCTACATGGAGGAGATGGCAGACACTGCTGACGCCATCGAGATGGCCACCCTGGACAAGGAGATGGCAGAGGAGCGGGCAGAGTCCCTGCAGCAGGAGGTGGACTCCCTCAAGGAGAAGGTGGAATACCTCACCATGGACCTGGAGATCCTGAAGCACGAGATTGAGGAGAAAGGTGGGAAGGGGCGGCCTTTGGGCTCCTGCTCAGGCTTAGGTTTCATCGCACCCCAGAGGGTGTTGGACCGGGGTGGACGCTGCATGGGAGGTCACGCAGGGGCTCTGTCCGTTACTGCTCCAGCCCCATGGCTGCACTGAGCACCCCCATCTGTGGGATGCCTTGGTTGGATTCCCTGGGGCCTTTGAGCTCTTGGTGTTCAAGGTGGGCTTTAAACCCTGCTCACAGCAGCAGAGGAGCCGTTACACACACGGAGAGGTGCATCCCACAGTGCCCCATCCCTGGCAGTGCTCAAGGCCAGGTTGGACACAGGGGCTTGGAGCAAGCTGCTCCAGTGGAAGGGGTCCCTGCCCGTGGCAGGGGTTGGGGCTGGAGGAGCTTTAAGGTCCCTTCCAACCCAAACCAGTCTGGGGTTCTGTGGTTCTGTGACCTCTAGTATTGGCATTCATCTGAAACCAGAGCCATGCCCCTAGCAGCTGATGTGGCAGGATGTGGGATGGGATGGATGGGATGGGGATGGGGATGGGGATGGAGATGTGATGAGATACGATGGGAAGGGATGGGATGGGAGGATGGGATGGGAAGGCACTGGAGGGCACAGGCAGCACAGGACTGGTGTGCAGGGGATGGAGCAGTAACTGGGATGCGCAGGGTCCTTGGTGTGAGTTTGCTTTGGCTGGAGCCTGAGGCTCAGGGGCTGAGGGCGCCCGTGGCACCGGTGGGACCTGAGCTGCCCCAGCCCCGCGGGCGCTGGCGTGGCGCTGACCGGTGCCACTGCTCCGCGCCAGGCTCGGATGGAGCAGCCTCCAGTTACCAGGTGAAGCAGCTGGAGGAGCAGAACGCCCGGCTCAAGGAGGCTCTGGTGAGGTAGGGCTCGGCCTGCGCTGCCCCGGGCTGGAATTGGGTGGCTTCAAGGTCCCCTCGACCCGGCCCGGTCGTGGCTGCCCTGGTGCAGCTGCGGCTCCGTCCCGTGCACGGGTCCTGCCCCAGGCTCAGCTCTGCGGCTCCTTTCCCTGCATGAGCCCATCCCCTGGGGCCACAGAGCCTGGAGGTGCCCCCAGCGCTGTCCCTGTGCCCCTCAGCCCCCCGTGTGGGAAACACCCCGTGCTCCCCGTGGCTGGGCCTGGGCGCCAGGAGGGGTGGGAAGGGTCCCCTCCCCGATGGGAAGCACCAGGGAGTGCCTGGCAGGGACATCCAAAGCTGGGCCCGCTTGGAAGGCGGTGAATGAATGCGGCTCCGTTTGCTTTGGGTTCTTTGTCCTTGTGCTTCAGCCTGTCCCATTCGCAGCTTTCCTTTCCTTTTCCTTTTCCTTTTCCTTTTCCTTTTCCTTTTCCTTTTCCTTTTCCTCTCCTCTCCCCTCTCCTTTCCTCTCCTTCCCTTCCTGCTCCCTTTCCCACATTCCCATCTCTGTGCTCTCCCTGTCGCTCCCATCGCACTGAAGGAAGGTGCCTCCTCATCCCCCGCTGCCCACGAGCTCTTCTCTGGGTACCCCCCGGAGCTGCTCCCCGCTGGAGCCCCCAGGAGCAGGGCCTGGGCAGGGCAGTGCCGCTGCTGCCGGCTCCCGGGGCCCTGCAGGCTCTGACGGCTCCGGTTGCTCTGTTGAAGGATGCGGGACTTGTCTGCCTCCGAGAAGCAGGAGCACGTGAAGCTGCAGAAGCAAATGGAGAAGAAGAACACGGAGCTGGAGTCGCTGCGGCAGCAGAGGGAGAAGCTGCAGGAGGAGGTGAAGCAGGCGGAGAAGACGGTCGATGAGCTGAAGGAGCAGGTGAGGCCCCGGGCCGGGCATGGGGCCCGTCCCTCAGTGACCCCACAGCCTGCAACGGGGGCGATGGAACCGAGCTGGGCCCTGCCCGGCCACGGCTGGCCCCTGGGCACAGGGCGTCCGTGGGGCTTGGGGCTGCTCTGGGGTCGCTGCTCGCTCAGCGCCGCTCCATCACTTGTCCCTGCCTGGGTCACCCCTGTGGGGCTTGTCCCGGCCAGGCTGGGCCCCGGGGCAGGAATGGGGCTGCCCTTGGGAAGGAGCTGCAGTCACTGCAGAGCGGGCTGGGAATCCCCCCGCTGCAGCCCCCGAGCACTGGCCTGAGCTGTGCAGGCAATGGGCTCTTCCCTGGGGTGATGCTGCTTCGTGCAGAGCCCGGCCTGCCCGTGGCCCTGCCAGTGCTGGGGCACCAGCGCTCACTGGGTGCTCAGGGGACAGGGAGCACGGGGAGCCTCGACCCAGGGCTCTCAGGTCTCAGTGGGGGGATCAGCACCGTGGAGCTGCTCAGCCTCGTGCCCGGTGCTGCAGCTGAAGAGCCCGGAGCAGCCAAGAGCCGAAGCCAGGGCCCCCCTCAACCTCCCACCCTCAGGGACCGCGGGTTTGAGTCGCTGTTGGGCTCCTGCTCTGCTCCCAGGAGGAGCAAAGCCTCACCCCAGGCCCGAGACACAGCCACAAGCCATGGGGGCAGCTTGGTAGGGGGATCCCAGGGGGTAGGGAAGGAGTTTGGAGCACTGCAGCACCCCCAGCTCGGGGGTGACGGGATGGGATGGGAAGGGATGGGATGGGAAGGGATGGGATGGAAGGCAAGGGATGGGATGGGAAGGGATAGAATGGGATGGGAAGGGAAGGGATGGGATGGGAAGGGATGGGATGGGATGGGATGGGATGGGAAGGGATGGGATGGGATGGGATGGGATGAGATGTGCTGTGTGCTTGCAGGTGGATGCTGCTCTGGGAGCTGAGGAGATGGTGGAGACGCTGACGGAGAGAAACCTGGACCTGGAGGAGAAGGTCCGGAGCTGCGCGAGACCGTCGGGGACCTGGTAAGCAGGGTCGTGTGG
>NW_026640380.1:0-57659 GCF_028554395.1 Pezoporus wallicus | reverse complement strand
ACAAGAAGAAATCCTTAATTAGGTATATGTGGGAGTATGGGCATCTCAAGTTCCAGGTATGGCAAAAAATACTTTGCCTTTTAAAGTGGAAATAAAAAAGGGGGGCCTGCCCAATTAGAATAAAACAGTATCCCTTAAAATTAGAAGATCAAAGGGAATAAAAAAAATCATTGATAAATTTTAAAATATAGATTATTAATTGAATGTGAATTGGAATATAATACTCCTATCTGGACACAAAAGAAATATGATGGGAAAAGTTGCAGATTGGTTCACAAACTCAGGGTAATCAACCAAATTGCAGAGGATATTTGTCCAGTAGCAGCTAATTCGTATGATTTATTGACTAAATTGAATAATAATCAGAAAGGGTTTGCCATCCTGGATTTAAAGGACACTTTCTTTTGCTTACCATTGGCCAAAGAAAGCCAAAATTATTTGCTTTCGAATGAGAAAATCCTGACACAGGAAGAAAAACTCAAATTGTACAGTATTACCACAGGGTTTTAAAAACAGTCCAGCAATTTTTGGAAATCAGTTAGCACTGGAATTAGAATTATGAAAGCCACCTGCTCAGACAGGGACTCTGTTACAATATGTGGATGACCTGTTAAATGCTACAGAAACAAAGGAAGAATGTGTCCACTGAATGGTGGGATTATTGAATTTCTGGGACTGAATGGTTATCGGGTATCCAGACAAAAGGCCCAACTAATCCTGCTGCTACAAAAGAAGACATTTGCCAGACTCCATGACCATCGACCGTCAAGGAGCTCCGGACAATCCTGGGAATGACAGGATGGTGCAGAATATGGATCCATGATTATGGTGTTCTGGTAAGACCACTACATGAACTGTTGAAGGGAAGCCTTCCCTCTCTGGACTGGACTGATAAAGCAGAGGAGGCTTTTAGAAATTTAAAGATAGAGTTAATGAGAGCTCCAGCTCTGGGACTTCCGGATGTGATTAAACTGAAACAATGAAAAACAAGGAATAGCCTTGGGGGTCCTTGCTCAGAAACTAGGACCATACAGAAGGGCAGTGGCATATTTTTCAAAACGGCTGGATGAAGTGAGCAAAGGATGGCCCGGATGCCTAAGGGCTGTGGCAGCAGTCGTCATGAATATTGACGAGGCTCTCAAATTCACCTTGGTACAAAAGATTACTGTGCTAGTGTCCCATGTGGTATCAGCAGTCCTGGAACAGAAAGGAGCCCACTGGTTATCTCTTTCACGTTTCTTAAAATACCAGGCCACCATTGTAGAACAGGATGATATATAAATTGTGGTCACTAACGCTGTGAATCCAGCATCCTTTTTGCAGGAACAATCGACAGAACCACTAACACACGACTGCTTGACCACCATAGAGACTGTATATTCGAGCTGACCAGACTTGAAAGAAAAGCCTCTGGAAGATGCTTATTCTTGGTTTACTGATGGTAGTAGCTTCATGAAAAATGGTAAATGAAAGGCAGGACATGCCATTACCACCACTTCACAGGTAATAGAAGATAAACCTTTACCCTCAAACACCTCCGCCCAGAAGGCAGAAATAATAGCATTAACGGGAATCGTGGAACTGGCTAAAGATAAAAGGATAAATATCTGGACTGATTCTAAATATGCATTCGGTGTGATCCATGCACATGGTGCTATCTGGAAAGAACAAGGACTTTTGAACACACAAGGGAAACAGATTATACATGCTACAGAAATTCTATGATTACTGGAAGCTGTTCAGCTACCTGAAGAAGTAGCTATTATGTACTGTAGAGGACATCAAAAAGGTGACTCTGATCAGGGAATTGGAAATAATTTGGCTGGTTTTGAAGCCAAACAAGCAGCTGAACAATCCCAAATCATGTCCTTAATCCCTGACAGCAAACTAACAATTGAAAAATCTAAACCTGGGTATTCAAAAGAGGATAGAAAATTGATTGAGTATCTGAAGGGACAGTAAAATAAAGAGGCTTGGGCTCAAATACCTGATGGGTGAATTGTAATCCTCTATAACCAACTCTGGAAGTTAGTTCAGGAAGAACATAATAAAACTCATTGGGGTAGCAACTCTTTGTATAAATATTTAGTCAAACAAATTGTAGGAATGAATCTATACACCACAGTTCAATTAGTGACAAAACAATGTCAGTTATGTCTTAAGAATAATCCTAAAACTGAAAATAGAAATCAAATTGGGACAATTGGGAGAGGAAGCTTTCCGGGACAGCAGTGGTAAACAGTTTTTTCTGAATTACCAAGAAAAGGGGGTTATCGATATTTGTTGGTGTTAACAGATACTTTTTCAGGCTGGCCAGAAGCATTCCCTTTTAGGATAAATAATGCAAGACAGGTGATTAAAACATTATTAAATGAAATAATACCTTGTTTTGGAGTGCCAGCAGCAATTTCTTGTGTCTCTGGTGCTAACGAGCCAATTAAACTGGTATGAGCATCTACTGCGCGTGCTTCAAAGGCTGCCAGAAGTGATGAAGATTGTTGGAAGAAGTAAATGACCCTCAGAGACCACCACCACAATTCTGTATGCATATGGGGAACTTTCTGGAAAATTATGTAATCCATATGTAGCCTCATGAATATGTATGTATGCCCAGTGGTTATAAAAGGACGGCTTGTTTGGCAATGGGGAGACTCATGTTAGGAGGAGCTATCCCCCGTGTCTCCTGGCGCCGCAATAAAGATTACCTGCTTGTCAGCTTGAAAACTTTGTTGGCGAGTTTGTTCCTGGAGTTTTCTCCGAATCAATCCTCAACTCCAAAAGCCAAGGGTTCAACCTTGAGTCTCCCCTGGAGCTATCTGCCAGAGATTCCAGGTAGGACCATTCTTCCCAGCTGCGGTGTAAACCACATTTTTCATGTCTTGCCCTGTTTGGTCTAGCCCAAGGGCCACTGCATGAAATATCTCCCATTTAATTTGTTCCAAGGATTGTCGTTGCTTAGGGCCCCATTTGAAATTGTTCTTCTGCTGAGTCACATGATAGAGAGGGCTTACAAACAGATTGTATTTTAGGATGTACGTTCTCCAGAACCACATAACACCTAAGAGAGATTGTTTCTTTCTTATTTGGTGGAGACTTTGCTGTTATCCTGTTGATCACATTTGTGGGGATCTGATGATGTCCATCTTGCCATTTCATTCCCAAAAATTGAATCTCCTGTCCAGATCCCTTGACCTTACTTTGTTTTATATCAAAACTGGCTTTCAGCAGGATTTGGATTATTTTCCTCCCTTTCTCAAAACCTTCTTCCACTGTATCACCCCAATGATGATATCATCAATGTATTGCAGGTGTCCTGGAGTTTTCCCCTGTTCCAGTGCTGTCTGGATCAGTCCATGACAGATGGTAGGGCTGTGTTTCCACCCCTGGGGTTCAAGTGTACTGGACCCCCTTCAAGTAAAAGTAGACTGTGGCCTGCAACTCTGCTGCCAAAGGAATTGAGAAAAATGCACTGGCAATATCATTCATGGCACACCCCTTGGCTGCCTTTGACTCCAGTTCATATTGAAGTTCTAGGATGTCCGTACGGCAGCACTCAATGGTGGTGTGACTTAGTTCAGGCCATGATAGTCTACTGTTAGTCTCCCCTCCCTGTTTGACTTTCACACTGGCCATATGGGGCTATTAAAGGGTGAGCAGGTCCTCCTGATCACTTTTTGTCTCTCCAGTCTACGGATCAGTTTCTGGATGGGCATCAGGGAGTCTTGGTTGGTGTGATATTGCCGGTGCCCTGTTGTGGTTGCGATTGGCACTTATTGTTCTTTGACCTTCAGCAACCCCACAACAGAAGGATCATCTGAGAGACCAGGCAAGGTGGACAGCTGCTTTATTTCCTCTGTCTCCAAGGCAGCTATACCAAAGGGCCTATCGGTACCCTTGTGCGTCTTTGAAGTACCCTCTCCTATGCCAAGGATGCATGGAGCCTCTGGACCAGTCACAATGGGGTGCTATTGGCACTCCTTCTCAGTTAGTCTGATTTCAGCATTTAGCACAGTCAGCTCTTCGGATCCTCCTGTCACTACAAGAATACAAATGGGTTCTACTCCTTGATAGCCTGATGGCATCAGGGTACACTGTGCACCAGTATGTACTAGAACCTTATACTGTGGGACTGATGTGCCAGGCCATCTGATCCACTCAGTCCAGTAAACCCAATTGTCTCTCTTCTCCACCTGGCTGGAGGCAGGGCCCCTGTAATAGTGATCATAAGATTCTCCACTTACTTCTTGTAGAAAGGGATTAGTATTCCTTATCATAGGAGTTGGAGTAAAATCAGCTCATCCACTTCATCTGGGAAACTGCTCAGCAAGCACTGGGGCAGGAACTTTCTTGGGAAGATCATCCTTGACCGTTATTCTGCTCTTCAATTCATGCACCCATTCCTCCAGAGCTGAGGTAGGTTTTCCATTCCACTTTCTCATGTCTTCTCCGTGATCCTGCAGGTAAAATCATAGGGTGGCCCATGGCCTGTACCTTCTCTATCTTCCCTCTGAAGCAATAGGGCGCCTTCTGTTAATAGCTAAGATGAAGGTCTGTACATGTGGGGACCTGGACAGATCATCTCTCAATTGTTTCAACTCCTGTGTCAGGAGTTTTTCCACATCTGAAATGATGAAAAGGGTGAGATTGTCTTCAAATTCCCAGAGCTGATGACTCGCTTCATCCACTCTTGGTGTCACTACATCCCTCCAGCTCATTGATGTCTATGAGTTGGCATATGATGATGGCGCAGTCCGTGTTAAATTTCTGCCACATGGGTTGTGTACATTTGACTTCATCTGGATCTACAGGTGCATTCCCAGCATCTGGCCTGCGATAGATCATTTCTGGAATGGCTAATTCCCTCAGATACTAGAGGCCTTTATCTATTGTGTTCCGCTTGCCTAGGTGACATATAACATTGTCCTTTTAGGAGTACCTTTCCTTCACAGCTGCCCAGAGCTGCCTCTAGAGGCTGAGGACTCATTTCTCTTTTGCAATTGCTTTGTCAATTCCCCCTTCCCTAGCAAGTGATCCCAGCTGCTTGGCTTCCCTACCTTCTAGTTCATGACTGTCCGCCCTATTGTCCCAGCATTTGAGCAACCAGCTGACAGTGTGCTCTCCTGGAAGATGGGTGAAATCTTTTTGCATATTCTGCAGCTCAGTCAAGGTCAGGGATCAAGAAACTCTGGTACTTTACTTATATACCTGTACCTCTGATTTGCTTTATTGTACTCATTCAGTATATATATGGAGATATTTATCTCATTCACATTAGTGTGCTTGCTTTAGTGTGCTTTTCAGCTTTAGTGTGCTTGTTTAATAAAGTCTGCATATTAAACAGCTAATGTGTGGTCACTTTGTGGTGTATTCTGTCAGCAGAACAGGGTGGTATGGCCATGGGTAAAGCACATGCAGTATATGCAGCAACATGCAGATTCCCAGCAAAAGGAGCAGGCTGGTTTCAGTGGTATTCAGAGGATATTCAAAGCATTTAGAATTCTCAAATGCTGCTGTAAATAGCCTGGTGAGGAAGTGGAAGGTGTGAGCGGATGTCTCCTTCATAGGTTGAGCCTCCAAGGGGGGGGGGGGAAAGATGTGTAATTGTTAAAAATTCCCATTACCTGCCTCCCAAAGTATAGAGGTGATGGCCACACTGAGAACTCATACCAGACCAGTTTCATAATCAATAATTCTATTGTATTACAAGTCATTGCCATGAAGTACAGTGAAACAAGAAACTCAGCACCGTGATGTGGAATATCAAAGATAGAATCCGGTTCTGGTGAAATCTGAAGACCTTTATTGTGCGTCTTGCATCCCTTTTATAGTCTGCTAAGCAGTAATTTTCCACTCTTCTTATTTCCTTGTCATCCTGATTCAGCAAAACCACTAAGGGTTACAAATATTTACATTGTTTGGTCTGGTTTAAGTTGCACATCCTGCTTTATCTTGCAAACTGCCTGCTTTGTTTTGCTAACTGATCTTGACTCTTCACTGTTTTCTTTAGGCTTAAGCCTGACTAGGGCAATAACACTTGGATCCATTTAGTTAACTATTTCTGTCCCCTTACCCACACCATGCAGCTGCTCACTCACTTCCCCCCCCTTCTTCCCCACTGCTCCTGGCGGGATGGGAAGGAGAATATAAAGAATGTAAATCCCATGGGTTAAGATAATAACAGTCCGATAACTAAAGCATAATACAAAACTACTACTACTCTCACCAATAATAATAATGATAATGGAAATAACAAGGGGAGAGAATATAAAACTAAAAGGGGAAAGGGAAAAATAACCAAAACCCACAAGAGATGCACGGTACAATTGCTCACCACCTGATGATCCAAGGCCCAGCCCAACATGAACAATGATCTGGCCTTCTGGGTAAGTCCCCCCAATTTATATACTGGGCATGACATGCTGTGGCATGGAAAACCCCTTTGCCTAGTTTGGGTCAGGTGCCCTGTCTGCTTCCTCACAGTTTCTTGTGCCCCTTCTCACTGGCAGAGCATGAGAGACTGTAAAGTCCTTGATCAGGTTAAGTGCTGCTTCACAACAACTAAAATATCAGTGTGTTTTCAGCATTGTTCTCAGACAAAAGCTGAAAACACAGCACTGCACCAGCTACTAAAAAGCTGAACCCAGGGCAAAAATACAGTAAAATAAAAATCCCCCCCCCCCCCCCCCCCAACTTCTGTATATCCCCAGTGCTGTCAGAAAAAACGGTGACAATGACATAATGATAAATGTGGGTTCCCATATGGACATTCCTTCAGTGATCCAACCATGAGGGACTGTGGATTCAGTGATGCCTGGGTGGGAGAAATGCTTCAGGGTTTCTTCATCTCAGCTTTTGCTTTTCTTAGCATTTCTTGGCAAAGGATTTGTTGTCATTGTAAATATCATTTATGGAAAGCTGTAATAGGAGTTACTTATAGAATCATAGAATCATTAGGGTTGGAAAGGACCTTAAGATCATCTAGTTCCAACCCCCCTGCCGTGGGTAGGGACACCTAACGCTAAATCATATCACCCAAGGCCTCGTCCAACCTGGCCTTGAACACTGCCAGGGATGGAGCATTCACAACCTCCCTGGGCAACCCATTCCAGTGCCTCACCACCCTAACAGGAAAGAATTTCCTTCTTATATCCAACCTAAACTTCCCCTGTTTAAGTTTGAAGCCGTTACCCCTTGTCCTGTCACTACAGTCTCTAATGAAGAGTCCCTCTCCAGCATCCCTGTAGGCCCCCTTCAGATACTGGTAGGCTGCTATGAGGTCTCCACAGAGCCTTCTCTTCTCCAGGCTGAACAGCTCCAACTTCCTCAACTTGTCTTCATACGGGAGGTGCTCCAGTCCCCTGATCATCCTCGTGGCCCTTCTCTGGACTTGTTCCAACAGTTCCATGTCCTTTTTATGCTGAGGACACCAGAACTGCACACAACACTCCAGGTGAGGTCTCACAATATCAGAGTAGAGGGGCAGGATCCCCTCCTTCAACCTGCTGGTCACGCTCCTTTTGATGCAGCCCAGGATACGGTTGGCCTTCTGGACTGCGAGCGCACACTGCCGGCTCATGTTCATTTTCTCATCAACCAGCACCCCCAAGTCCTTAATAGTTTCCCTCTGTTACTGAGTAATAGAAAGCAATTAGCTTAACTCAGTTCATCTCAGCAGATACCTGGTAATGTCACTGGGTAAGTGCTGCTTAGCATCAACTAAAATATTGGTGTGTTATCAGCATTATTTTCAGACTAAAGCCCAAACACAGTGCTGGCTACTATGAAGAAAATTAACTCTATCCCAGCTGAAACCAGGACAACTGGCAAATGTTGGCACATCATGTTGCCTTATTGAGGTTCTCTGATGTCTCTCCAGAAACTCAAGAAAGTTGTGGTGACCCTGACTGTGCATATGTGGCTGTGCAGCCCGAATCTCACACCCTGTGCATCTCCCACCTTGCTGAGCTGCTCCAGGTCCTCCAGCTCCAGTGCCATAGGTGACATGCCTGTCCCCAGCCCTGATGAGGTGGATGGTTCCTCTTCCAGCCACAAAGGCCCTTGCCCAAAAGACAGCATCATCATGGATGTGATGCTCAGTAAAGGTGAGGGTCTGTTGAAATGCTCTGGGAGAATGAATCCCTACTTCTTATTTTTTTTGGGGGAATAGGCTAATGGTTCTAATATCCAGGGCACCTACCCATGTTCTGATCTTGAACCACAGGACTGGGCAGAAACACATCCTCTAATGAAAAAACCTCTGAAGAGTTCCTCCTTCCACATTTTGCAGATCCAAAGTCATGAGTCTCTTATGAGTAGCAGTCAGTGTCTGTACTGCTGAAAGGGGGAGGCTGTGAGATACCAGACAAAATGTTAATCAGACTCTCAGCAGCCCAAATGACCACACCCTTCTTGTAGAGAGCAACTCTGGGGAAGTCAAATCCATGCAGAATTGCCCAGATGAGCTGTTTAAACTCCTTCCTGAGGGTTGCTCTCATTATCAATAGTTGCACAAGATAAACTCAGAGCATATATTTTATGTGGTGGGACAAATATGCCTATTTTAAAGGCTCAGGCAATGATTTTAAAGGTTGGATTAAAAATCTGGAGAGAGAAGGTAAAACATTCAGTAATTCCTACCTCAGGAACTCTGTTACCTGAAGGAAAGCAGAGGTGAAAGTGAACAGAGGAAATCATTGAACCAGACATAACTCCTCACCTTTCTTCATGTCTCTTTGCTGAAGGATACCATGCAGATATTTAACAAAAGTGATCACGTTTTCTGCAATAATTTTAATAATTTTAAGTGACATCTTTATTACATTGCTGCCCCCACTCCTTTGTGCCTCGGACCAGATCAGACACCTTGCATGACATTTCCAGGCTGTTCCCAGGGCACACAGAAAATTTGCTGGGAGTAGAGCTAGTCCTCTCAATGATGGATCTCAGGAAACAGTCAGGATAAAATATTTTCAATCCTAATTTCTACTGTTAGTCTTGGCTTCCTGACTAACTGCATCTAAGGACAGATCTAAAACAATACATGAGTCTTGGTCTCAGATGGGATGTCGGAACACAAAAACTTGTATGTCTTCTGTGATTACAGTCTGAGTAATAACAGTACTTTTCTTTGTATTTTTGTTTTTCACAGAGCCAGAGGTTGGGCTCATCACTGCTGCCTGTTGTCACATGCTGGAAAACAGTTTTCCAAGGATATACATTCACAGCCTGGCCCCAGGATCAGTTGCTGAAATGGATGGATGTTGGAGTGGTTTTGCCATAAAATTAAATGAGACTTTGTTTTCACCAATTGGTTGGTGTAGCAGAGAGGGGATTTATACTTAATAGTTCACCAAAAAGAAAACATTTAAATAAAGACTTGCCAAACAGGCATTTAATACCCAGGAAACATTATTCTGAGTGCTGGAAGCAGCACAATCATTAAGGTTTAGTTGTTGGTTTGGTTGTTTGTTGTTTTGTTTTGTTGCTGGGTTGTTTTTTTTTTTAAATTTTGTATAAAGAAAGCTGAGCCTAATAGCACCCATCGAGAAAAGGGAGCAGCAAAAAGTGCAGCCTCATATCTTTTTATCAGAGCTGCAGCCAGAGACCCCAGATTGAGAGGAAATTTTCATAATTCTGCTGAAATCTCAATAACCTGAAACTCTTAAAAAGAGCTAAGGGAGATGTTCTTTCAGCTGACTGTGCCAATGGCTCTAGCAGTGCTTTTCTGCTCTTACTGTCTGCCTGGCAGGATTGCTGCAAGCTGACCTGCCCATCTCATTTACTCTGTTGTGCAGTTTGGGTGACTTTAAGGAATGATAAGAGAGAGAGGCAGTCTTTCCTAGGGTTCTCTTAGGCTTTACATTGGGTTAAGTGTCAGAAGTTATTTGCTGCTGCTCTCCTGGAGGCTTTGTTTTTAAAAACCATTGGAAGAAATCATTATGAGGTTCCCACTGACTGGAGAAGGGGAAATTCAACCTCCATTTATAAAAAATGGAAAAAAGACCCAGGCAACTACAACCTGGTCAGTCTCACCTCAGTGCCTGGTCATGGAACAGATCCTCCTGGAAATTATGCTAAGGCACAAGGTATATAAAGATGTGACTGGTGACAGCCAACATGGCTTCACTTAGGGCAAATCATGCCTGACAAAATTGGTGGCCTTATATGATGGGGCAATGGTGTTGGTGGATAAGGGAAGATCAGCTGACATCATCTACCTGGACTTGTGTAAAGCATTTGACACTGTTCTGCATGACAACCTTTTCTCTAAACTGGAGAGGTGTGGATTTGATGGATGGACCTCTTGGTGGATGAGGAATTGGCTGGATGGTTGCATTCAGAGAGTTGTGGTCAATGAACCGATGACTGGATGGAAGGAGACCAGTGATGAGTGGCATGCCTCAGGGGTCCGTATTGGGACCAGCACTGTTTAGCATCTTTATTGGTGACATGGACAGTGGGATTGAATTCACCCTCAGCAAGTTTGCCAACAACACTAATCTGTGTGGTGCAGTTGACACACTGGAGGGAAGGGATGCCATCCAGAGGGACCTTGACACACTTGAGAGGAAGGCCCCTGAGGACCTCTGAAGTTCAACAGGGCCAAATGAAAGGTCCTGCACCTGGCTCAGGGGCAACCCGAAGCACAAATACAGGCTGGGCGGACACTGGATTGGGAGCAACCCTGAAGAGAAAGACTTGGGGGTGTTGGTTGACAAGCCCAGTGTGACCTGGCTGTGTGTGCTTGCTGCCCAGAAAGCCAACTGTATCCTGGGCTGCATCACAAGGAATGTGACCATCAGGTTGAGGGAGGTGATTCTCCCCCTCTACTCAGCTATCATGAGACCAACCTGGAGTACTGCATTCAGCTCTGGGGACCCCAACATAGAAGGATGTGTACCTGTTAGAGCAAGTCCAGAGGAGGGACACAAAGATGATCAGAGGGCTGGCGTACCTCTCCTATGAAGGCAGGCTGAAAGAACTGGGGGTTCACCTTGGAGAGAGAAGGCTTCAGGGAAACCTTAGAGCAGTTTCCAGTGCCTAAAGGGGTCCTACAAGAAAGCTAGAGAGGGACTTCTTATAAGAGCAAGTATTGATAGGACCCTGGGGAGTGGTTTTAAACTGAAAAAGGGTAGATTTAGAATAGATGTAAGGAAGAAGTTCTTCACTGTGAGGGTGGTGAGGCACTGGAACAGATTGCCCAGAAAAGTTGTAGATGCTCCACCCCTGTCAGTGTTCAAGGCCAGGTTGGATGGGGCTTTGAACAACTGGGTCTAGTGTAAGGTGTCCCTGCCCAAAGGTAGGGGGGTCAGAACTAGATGATCTTTAAGGTCCCTTAAACCCAAACCATTCTATGATAATGTCCTGGGTTCAGCAATAGCAGTCATGTTTCTCCTTCTATGATACTATGAATTCTGATTTTAAAAAAGTAAAATATGTACAAAGACTAAATTTTTCCTTCAGGATTTGCAAAGTGAGAATCTGGAATATACTGCTATGATGAAATTTGTGCAAGGGCAATTTGAAAATAAGCCTGCGTTTGCAAAGTCAGTGTCCTGGTTCTGGCTTGGAGAGGTAATTTTTTTCCTACTAGCTGGTACAGTGATGTGTTTTGGTTTTAGTCTGAGAATAATGCTGATAACACACTGATGTTTTAGTTGTTGTGAAGCAGCACTTACACTGATCAAGGACTTTTCAGTCTCTCATGCTCTGCCAGTGAGTTGGGGTACAGGAAGCCAGGAGGGAGCAGACAGGGCACCTGAACCGAACTAGCCAAAGGGATATTCCATACCACAGCATGTCATGACCAGTATATAAACTGGGGGGAGTTACCCAGAATGGAGGGATTGCTGCTCAGGGACGGGCTGGGTATCTGTCAGCAGGTGGTGAGCAATTGTATTGTGCATCACTTGAGTTTATTGTTTTTTTCCTTCCCCCTTTTAGTTTTATATTCTCTCCCCTTGTTATTTCCATGATTATTATTATTAATAGTAGTATTCTTTATTTTAATTTTTAAACTGTTCTTATCTCAACCCCTGGGTTGTACATTCTTTCGATTCTTCTCCCCATCCCCCTCTTTCTCTCCCCCCCTGGGGAGGGGGAAGGGGGGGGAATGATCAAGAAGCTGCATGGTACTTCGTTGCCAGCTGGGTTTAAACCATGACAGCAGTAAATCTGCATGCAGCAATGCATTGCAGCAAAAGAATATAAAGCTGAGGGCGCTAAATGTCAATGAATGAAGAGAAGTAAGAATATCTCTTGTACTACATCCATATTACTTTAAACCCCTGAATGGCTTCCAGATGGGTCAGTCCTTGCAGATACTCTTAATTGACTTTCAGGATTTTATTCCCTAGTAATCAGATACAAAACATGAAGTCAGCAACATGGAGGCTATAGAGATGTAAAAAAACCTTCCTGTACTGTTTTGCTAACAGGTAAGGTACTCAACAAAATGACTGCACACTAGCTGTATAACATGCACAGTTTATTAAACAAGCACACTAACGTGAATCAGGTGTGTATATATATTTAGTAAACAAGTACAATAAAGTGAATCAGACAGATATATGTATAGAACAGAGAAAAATTAGCAATGCATCAAATCATTACTGCCTAGAGAGAACAGTGATTAAGAAGAAATACATCACCATTTATCACCAAATCATCATCCAGGCCCACACTTCAGTCTGGGAAGCCCCACTGCAGCTGATGCCAGGAGTCTCAGGTAATTGGGAAAATTCCTATGCAGTGTGTCCACCCATAGGTGAGGCTTTGGATTTGGCTACAAGAGGGTCCTGCTTTTATACTCTTTGAAAACAACTGGCGTTAAGCCAGCTCTGTAATTGCTTTCTCATGGGGCCATGCAGTTTCTCATAATCTCACTGTTGTCTGCACTGAGAGCATTGGCCAGGCACCCTGGAGTGGCCAAATGTGACAGTCATAGAACACCTGCACACTTAAGTTTTCCTGCATTTTCCAACAAATAGTCAAAATTAACTTAAACATATATACTTTATCGAATACACTTTGTCAGAAACATACTTTGTTATTTTTCTCACAGTCATGAGCAGAGATCAACTCTCAATTAGGTTCCCATCCATCCATTACATTTGGTCCTTTGATTCCTGATCATGACAAAGACACAATACACAATATCTCATGATTGGTACCATAGATAGTCATTCCATATTATTAATAAAATGAGTATGTTGCAGATTATCTTAAGTTTTACTGAATCTTTCTATAGCTTCTGTTTGATTATGAAGCAGTTATCTAGAAGAATATCTTGATTTAAGAAGTTAGCCTCTATGTTAGCATGGGATGCTATGTTGCTTGAAGTCCCTGTTCTCTGTGACATGCTAGCCTTTGTCCTTACTCTCTTGAGTATAACCAAAGCCCCTATTGTATATATTTATATATATTGTCTATTGTATATAGGATGAGTTATGTGACAACCTGTTGTCCTGGGTTCAGCAGTAGCAGTCATGTTACTACCACGAAGGAGAAACATGACTGCTACTGCTGAACCCAGGACACCTGTCAAGGTAGAAATCTAGCTGGCCAACTTGGCAACAAAACTTACTTTTAAGTTGAACTAAATTAAACTGCCTTCATTATAATACTAAAAAGCACACCCACAGATCGAGAAGACCCTTGCCCAAGTAAAGACCCTTCCCCTGCACAGGCATAGTAGCAGAAGAGAATGACACTGCAGATGTAATTGTATGTAAATCACTAACCAATCTTTGTAACTGGGAGTGTACTACCTTTCAATTTTTGTGTATAAATGTAAGGATGAAATTGGCATGGGATGTGCTTGATTTGTGGAAATTCTACCTAGAGCCCAGCGCTGCAATAAAGAAGTGCCTCTTTCTTAATGCTACATTGGTGTTAAGGAGTTTTATTCTCCCAACTTTCAGTGACAAGTGTAACAAATATTATGCACACTGAGAGCTGCTAGAGTTCTATTCCCACTACTACTACTCAGGTTGTGTACATTTTCAGTACTATTAGCACAATGATTATAAGCACTAGAAAGGTTACAACATTTAATAGTGACAGTGCTAGCATTAGTTATAGTCACTACATCTTAATCCATTTCATATTGTGCAAACTATCCATAGCGTTTTCCTGACTACTGGCTGCGCACAGATGTACTCCCGGGGAAAATGTTGTATTAGCTATGAAGGCAAGGTTCATTCACATTACAGGTGTAATTATCTCGTCTGCAAGGTCTGGTGCTGCCCTTCCATCTCCAGTACACAAGCGAGATGTCAGTCCTTTTCAGATATCTTCTGGGGGTAATGGCATTACCCAAAGGGGCCATAAGACATATGAGGATGGCTAGGATTCATAGTTTCTGTAAAACACAAAACTAAAACATTATAATATCATTCTCTCAAATAGCATTTATTTGCAGGGACATATTCCCGTTTTTCTCATCCAGATTCAATCACTAATACCATATTGTCTTTTCCAGTGGCAATAATTTCAGCTAGCTCGGGTTGGCCCTTGGGTGTTCGGACCCAAACTTTAGCTCCACTGTTTAATTGGTTAGTGGATCCCAATTCACGGTTCCCTTGAGCGGTAGTTATCTGTGGGGCTTTCTGTTACTCACTTGCATTTTCAAAAAGGCAAAATCATCATTTGGGCTACACAGACCTGTAGCTGAATTAAGATATTTTGACCTTCACTATTAAACAAAATCACCTTGATCGCCCCTTGATAATCTGAGTCAATGATGCCCCAAGTATTTGAATACCTTTGCTAAACTGGACCTTGGGGCTATCAAACCAAAGTAACCTGATGGAATATATACTCCATTACCAGTACCAATGACACAGATGCTTCAGGTGTTCAATCTATGCATTTGTAAAGCATACAAATCTAATCCTGCAGCATTCAGAGTTGCTCGATAAGGTTCTAAAGCTCCCTCCTTTATTTCCCAGCATGTGAGGATCTCTGTTACTGTTAATGGTTTTATTTGCAAATTAGGAATAATCATTCTCATTAAAGGGGTTTCTATTTCCCCAATGGGTCTATTGTTGGATAATATGGTATATGAAATATCTATTGTATGCTGTTTGTTGCTCATCTACATGGATGTACTATTAAATATGCAGAGTATGTGTCAGTGGCTATACACACATATTGACAATCCTGATGGGCTGGCAGAGGACCTATATAATCCATTTGCCAGATTTGCCTTGGTAATTTTCCCCGATTCGGTTGCCATTGTGCAGTATGCTGTTCGGTCCTTTGCTGTGTATGTTGGCAGACGGGGCACTGGGCTATCACCATTTTAATGATATCCAAATTTATAACAATTCCATGGTGGCTTTCTATCCAAGATGACCGCATTTCTGGTGTGCCCATTTGGTCAGACCCATCTGTCATTTCTCATGAGTGTCTTCCACCACGACTTGGAAGATTTTTACTTGTCCATCTGCAACATAATTATATCATCGTTCTAGGGTATCAGTTCCAGAGTGGGCATCTACATGAAACACTTGAGCTTGTTGGACAAATGTCAAAATATCTTGCCACAATTCCTTCTCCTATACTTCCTTGGAATGAATTTTCCAGTCATGTTTGGCCCAAGTTGGGAGCCATGTAGTTAAACCATCGGCAATTGACCATGAATCTGTAAAAACATGTGATTCGAAGAAAACTCCAGGAACAAACTCGCCAACAAAGTTTTCAAGCTGACAAGCAGGTATTCTTTATTGCTGCACAGGGAGACATGGGGGATAGCTCCTCCTAATGTGTGTCCCTGTATTGCTACACAAGCCATCCTTATATAGCCACTGGGAATACATACATATTCGTGAGGCTACGTATGGATTACATTATTTTCCAGAAAGTTCCCCACATGCATACAAAATTGTGGTGGTGGTCTCTGAGGGTTGTTTACTTCTTCCAACAATCTTCATCACTTCTGGGAGCCTTTGAAGCACTCGAAGTAGATGCTTATACCAGCTTAATTGGTTCATTAGCACCAGAGACATAATAATCCTCCTATTCTCCTGCTTATCAGTTAGTTTAACTGTAGCCCATCCTGGACACCTGCCATTCCCAGATACTCCTTATCCTTGCATCCTGTTCTTCTAGACTGTTTTTCTTACATTCATTTTGTACTAAGGTCATAGGGCCTAAAACTATGTCAACTACAATGGTTTATCTTATACAAGAATTCTCAGTATGTTCTCTAGCTGTACTCTACTTTTTTTTTCTGTGTATCATGCACCTCCGTAATTTTCCATTGCTACTGTTACAAAGCCATCAAACTTAACATTACTTAAAAACTGATTCTAAAGGTTTATATATTCAATTTTGTAATTTTGTGCCCCCCTTGTCTCGCATGACATTGTCCTAGTTCTTCTTGTTTAATTGCCACATATACAGCATATAATTCAGCATACTGGCTGCTTTTACCTTCACCTGTAGTGACTTGGAACTTATTCTGGAATGGGTTATAGGCTACGGCTTTCCAAAAACATTTTACACTAATATATTTAGCTGACCCATCAGTAAACCAGGCATGTTTTCTCTCTTCTCCTGTCACTTGGTCTATTTTTTTTCCACATTTTACCAGTGATTCTTGTTTGCTATCCAGGTGATCTGTGTGCGAGAAACAGTGTTGTTTATTCATAATTGTGGATGGGGCTTTGCAATATTAAGGCTTTACAATATTAGAGCTTTAAGACACACTCTGTGGTTAAAGACAATATCATCTCTGGGGGAAAGATACACTCTGCTGTAAGTTTTTATCTAAAGACCATTTCTCACAATTTGGGGGCTCATGCCCAATTGTAAATTGTTCCGTTTCCACTAAGGTCCAGTAACATGCCAATAACTGCTTCTCAAATGGTGTATACCTTTGTCCAGTTTCAGGTAATTTTCTGTTCCAGAATCCTAAGGGCACTTTCTTCCTACCCTGCTTCTGCCAAAGAAAGACTCCAATTGGCATAATTACCATTTACAGAGACATTCAGTTCCACCTCTCTGGCCTGTATTGGCCAGAGGTTCAGAGCCTGCTGAATTTCTTTTTTAGCTGTTTCAAATGCTTGTTGCTGCTCATTTCCCCACTCAAATTAATATTTCTTTTGTGTTACTTTATATAATGGGGCAAATATTTGCCAAAATTAAGGGATGTGTTGTTGACAAAAGTCAAACAAACCAATAAATGGCTGAGCTTCCAAAACTTCTGTGAAGGCATGGTCCTGGGTGCAGGCAATCTTCCCGAGGTGAAGGGAGGTTATATCATTTGCTCACTAGCATACTGAATTAACATCCTCCCTTACAGACATTTTTTCTGAAGTGTTGTGCATCTAATTACAACTAGAAAACTGAAGAAATTCTTCTTCAAAGTCTTTGCAATTACTTTGTCTGGACTGTGGAGTATAGTATTTTTTAATTTTGCCAAGCACAGTCTGCTTGTAATTGATACAGAAAGAATGGGTTGCCCAGGCAAGTTGTGAATGCTCCATCCCTGGTGGTGTTCAAGGCCAGGTTGGACAGAGCCTTGGGCGGCATGGTTTAGTGTGAGGTGTCCCTGCCCATGGCAGGGGGGTTGGAACTAGATGATCCTTTCCAACCCTGACTATTCTATGATTCTATGATTCTAAGGGAAGAAGGAGAAGAAAATGGAAGGAAGAAAAAATGGCATGGTAAGATCACTGGAGCACAAACTTATTTTTTGGATATGTGAAGAATATCCAGTATGATGAAGCATTCATCTCTTCATATGACTTTTGGATATTTTTCTAATACAAAACCTGATAGTCAAAACAAAACAACACTAATTATCCACCCAAGTGTGTTAAGAGGGCTGTCTGATGTCATTGCGAGGATGCTCTCCATTATCTGTGAGAAGTCATGGAGATTGGGGGACATCCCAGAAGACTGGAAGAAGGCTAATGTCTCCCCCATCTACAAGAAGGGCTCAAAGAAGGATCCAGAAAATGTAGGCCCATAAATCCTGGGAAGGTTACGGACCCAACCCTGGGGGCTATCACAAGTCAAATTAAGCAGGTGATTGATTGGAAAAAGCTAGTATGGATTCCCCAGGGGTAAACTGTGCTTGACAAACCTCATTGCCTTCTACATCAGTGTGTTATCAGACTAAAGACACAACACAGCACCATACAAGCTACTAGAAGAAAAATAACTAATAATATAATATAATATAATATAATATAATGTAGTATTTATTCCAGTATTTAAATGGTGGCTACAAAGAAGATGGAGATTTCTTTTTACAAGGAGTCACATGGAAAAGACAAGGGGTAATGGGCACAAGTTACTCCTGGGGCGATTCCAAATAGACACAAAAGGGAAGTTTTTCACAATGAGAACAACAAGCCAGTGGAATAATCTTCCCAGGGAAGTCGTGGGCTCCCCGACATCGGATGCTTTTAAGATTTGGCTGGACAAGGTGCTGGGACACCTAGTGTAGGTCCTGCTTTGCCTAGAAAGGTTGGACCAGATGATCCTTGAGGTCCCTTCCAACCTGGTATTCTATGATTAATAATTCTAGATATAGCCAAGCTTTTTCCTCCTTACTAATTTGTAAAGTGTGACATGGCTCTTTACATAGCACTCTGTAAAAAACAGATAGCAAGAACCCATTGAAAAGGCAGCACTTTCATGGCATTCATTTGGTTTGCTCTTGAATATACAACATTCTTTATAAAACAGAGCAACACTGGAATCTACAAATTGTAAGACACTTGCAAAAGAACTGACATTTTCCTTATTATATATCTGCAACTATAAAGGTTGTGAGAAAGTTGCAATATAAAGCACAACTGTGAAGGACCTGGTTTTGCACGTCTACTCTCTTATGAACGAAGAGAAGCTGACAAAAACCTCTTTATATGAAACTCAGAAAACACTTAAAATCGAAAAGGAGACTCCTATGTTCTTTGTGTATCCAAGCAATTTCCCAGAAAGGTTTCAAATTTTACAGTTAGCCTTTGTACTGAGAAGAAAAGAAAGATAATAGTTTAATTAATTAGACAATATTAGTTTCTGTTGACATCAAGTACTTTAACAAATCAAATTATAGACAATTTTGCAATCAGAACAACATGTTTTTCACCAAAAGAAAAAATAAGTAATTATGTTTTAAGATCATGGCTCCAATTCTTAGGTTGTATTAACCTGCATTCTGCAAGAGATTAGTGGAATGGATTTTACCTTGGATCTCCACCAGCGAGAACTTCCTCTGCATTCAGAGAATGGTTGCAATATACGCAGGAAGGAAACTATCTACATAAAAGTTTTAGTAGATGATGTGTTCTGGATTATATGCCAGAGAAGGGCTTTTCACAGTGAGAGTTCAGTTGATGTGAAATCATAGAAAAGTAGAATTGGAAAGGATTTAAATTACATTCCATTGCTGTAAGGCCATATCAAGCATAACCACACTAACCCAGACAATATCTTTTACAAGGACAGGGACATAGGGATAGGGAAGACAGGATTGCCATAATGTTCCTAAGCAATCTATTCAGACACTAACTACCTCTGCAGTTAGAAAAGTTTTCCTCCTATTTAACTTTGCTGACATTTAATTAAGTTAATTAAATCTTATCCCACTCTTACTGAATTTGGCAATCAATTTCTTCTTTTCTTTTGTCCCAGGTATCAATAATATATCCCTTTTCAGTCCTTTTTTTTCTATTCAGAATAAATCCAGCTCATCACAAGCTGTGTTTTCTCTCATTTGGACTTTTATTTGTTTACAACTTTAAGTGCTGAGTCCAAGTGTAGAAACTCCATCTGAGAGGCCTCACCCAAGCAAATGCAGCAGTTACCTCACACAACTTTCACACGATGCTCCTGCTAATATTTAATGGTATAATGTTTGCTATTTTTGCAACAGCCTCACACTGTTGGCTCCACTACAACCCTGATGTCCTGTAGCAGGACTACTGCCTACCCATTTTGCATTTTACACTGACCTCTGCTTCCTAACTATAGTATGCCACATCTGTCTTTATTAATGCCATTTGCTCATTTTTAGTCCTTTTTCCAGTCACGAAAGGCCTTCCTTTTTCTTATCCTGTCTACCAAACTCTTGCCAATATTTTCAGCTAATTTTGTAGATATACCCTTTATTCCCTCTTCAAAATTAGAACTGAAAATACTGAACATAGAGAGTACTCAAGCACAGACCACTGTAGGCATCAACAGAACATCAAATTATTGCTGGCACCTTTCTGAATGCAACTTTTCCAGCTAATTCTGAATCAATAATGCACATTGTATATCCTTAATTTGTTAATTATGAGGAAGAAGGTTATATTGGCATGGGATAGAGAACACAGAACAATAAATAGTTCTTTAAATGAAAGCCTATTGCAATGTTGGAAATAAGGACTATTTCAGTTAGATTTTCATCATATTTATTTTAACCTTAAAGGAAGAAATAAACTGAGTTATCCATTACTGGTCACTGGGCAGTCACTGAATTTTTAAATTAATTTTCATGCATGTGAGTGTATTCTGGTTAATTTTAAATATAACGTGTCACTGGATTCAGACTGGCCCTGGTTCAGGGCTGGCTGTGTCTTTAATCTCTCTCACTCTCCCCTTGGGCATTTAGGTGACTGGCCTCTGGTCTCCACCACCTTATAGCAAAACCTCCTAGCTCATCCCTCACTCTCAGGGCAGCAGCCTCTCCCCTGCTGCCTGCATTTGCCTCACAGGCTCAGCCTGATGCAACTGTCTTGCAAGACATCCCTTTGGGAGCACTGATCCCAAACCAGGCTTTTCATAAGAGCATCATTAATTTCTATAGAGGTTACCCCAGCAAACAGCCCACACTCCCAGAGGGAGGAAAGGCTCCTCTAAGTCGGTGTCTGGGGGAGGGATTGGGTGGCCCATTCACCCAGCCTCAGAGACCCACAGTGGGGAGCTCTTACAGACTGGCTCCAGTTGACTGCACCCCTGTGAATGCCCCAGTTCTGCTGTCTCGTGACTTGCTGTCCTGGGTTCAGCAGTACCAGTCATTTTTCTCCTTCTTGGTAGCTGGTGGAGTGCTGTGTTTTGACTTTCGTCCTGGGAACAGAGCTGATAACAATGATGCTTTGGTTTGGCCAAGGACTTTGTGAGTCTCATGCTCTGCCAGGGAAGAGGGGAAACCGGGAGGAAGCAGAGACAGGACACCAGACCTGTAAGCGGCGAGGAGAAGCAGACAGGGCAACCCAATATGGGTGATAAGCAACTTCTCCTTTATTTGTGACGCAGTTCACATATATATAGGAGTGGTATTCAGCCACTCCTTCTTGGCACAACAGTATTGGTTAGCCCCACACAGCTTCCTCCAGATGCAACTCCCAGGTCCAGTCTCCGCCTACCTGTGGGGGCCACCCCCTGCCTTGCTTGCACAGTCCTCCAGAACTCTATGGTTCTGCTCTTAGAGTCATTCTGCAACAATTCCCCCCTTTTTCTTTGTGCAAGCAACGCATTATGGGTTATTCTCTTCACCTGTTTTATCACACAACTATAAACAAATCTAATAGCTATGATGATTAACCTAATCAATGATACATAAGTGCAATACTTTTAAACAGTGTTTGACTCAACCTGTAATGCCCTGTGAAAACAACCATCTAGTTATTCTTAGAATACTGCTTATTTACTACTGCTGGGTAAGCTGAGCCAGGGTTCTCAGCTGTACGTACATTGAATTAGCATAATCAGAGACTCATACAACACATTCCAACAAACTCCTCAGATCCATGTCCCTGTTCCAACAACAAAAGGTTCTGCAGTGTTGCATGTCTTACAGAGTCAACATTAAAACAAATCAGAAATTGCCTTAGATGTAGAATTGTCTGCTTAGCAACTCAGCAACCCAGTCTGCTTAGTTGAGCCAAGGCCCGGGCTGAGGCACTTACAGTGATTTGGCATATTATGATTGGATACATGTTTTGAAGACCCTTAGTGACTAACATATAATTGGTTAAACACAGGTGTGAGAACTCAACCTTGAAAGCTTGCCAACAGTCCACAGTTCTCATTAACTTGGTGAATTCCAGCCTCTTATCTTGCTTGCTTAAGCTTCTTTGGGCCTCCCATGGCCTTGCTGTATCTTTCAGGACTATTAAAAGTTTATGTACCACTTATGCATTCTCCTGTGAGAACACTGTCTCCACATCTTCCCCCTTTATGTTTTATATATGGTTTGGGTGGCCCTACTTGAGCAGGGGATCTGGGCTAGATTATATTTCCAACATATGCCAACTAGAGGCTGCCTGGGCCTGCCCCTTTTTTCTGCTGTATGGCTCTCTCATAACAGGCTGTATAGCTCTCTGATCCTTCATATCAAGGTCTGGCATGGCATGTGTCCCCACCGCTCCACGCCTGCTGGGTTGCAGCCAACAGTGGAGCTTAAGGTTCTTCTTGGTGGCAAACACAGAAGCCAACCCATTCTTGCCCTTGATTGTGGTAGCAGGCATTTGGTCAGCCTCAGTCCTTGCACCTTGTTGTCAATGCACAGTTTCACCTGCTTCATCCAGTAACAAGTTGCTACTACAGCAAGGCACACACAAATTTACATTAGCAGAGTAACTATTACAGGGTGCAGCAGCATGTTGAAGATGCTGATGGCAGTGAAGGACTAGCCAAAGAAATTTCTTACCAGTGGAATTCTCCCCCCTCTTAATTTGTTCCATCACCTGCTTTATAACACTACCATTGTATTAAAATTTTTCTAGCTTTTGCCTTAGCATTTTCTAGCAGCTACTGCAAATTTCCATACTCTAACATCTCTTCTGCAAGTAACAAATCTATACAATACAAGGTGCTGTTTCTTATTAGCAACTAGCTAGTAAATACAGGTGGTTTTATACACAAAATCACAACCTCTAATAATAGCTATTTTACAAGCACACATATTCAGGATGTTACTTTTCAGTTGCCTCCAAGTGATGTTTTGCAGTCATTCGTTTTTCCCTTCCTCTATCTCATTCTGCTTGGGGTATTCACGGTCAGCTCCTGTAGCTGAGGCATCAGATTTTTCCATTCGTCTGTCCAGCTCATGGCAGGGCTTCACAAACTTTGCAGACAGTCGCCATGGACCTGTAGGCAGGAGGGCACAAATATACCCCCTCCCCCAGGTTATCAGTTCTTCAGTTCTTGAGAAGTAGACAGGTTAAGTGCAGCATCATTACTCTCTCCCCCCACTTTTTCTTTTTTTTTTTTTCTTTTTTTTTTTTTTTTTAGACCCTGCAAAAGCCATCATTACTCCCACTACAGTCCCACGTACAGAACGTGGCACAGGGACCCTGTGGAGACTAACAGGAAACCAGCTCCAAGAAGCATCATTGCAGTGTGAGGTGGCAGGCTCAATCTTAGCGGGCGTCTCCGCAGAGGCTCTGCCTCCCCCACATCGTATGGGGCTTGGGCTTTTATACTGACCAAAATGCACACTCATTCTGACACAGGTGGCCAGCCTGTGCTGGAAGAAGTGGCCAGCAGTATCTACAGAGGTCTCCAAGGGTTGATAGAAACCTGGACATACTTATATTTACCAACTTCTAGTACATGAGTATCACAGAGAAACTGTATGGGCTCCCCCTGTCAATTGTAAGAAAAAATCATAACATATACAGCTTGAGTGTAAGAGGATTTTAACGCATACGTGGTCACTGTTGGTCAGGCCTCCTTAACTATATTGAGATCAGGAGCTTCCCACTCTTTAGCCCCCTGCTGTGTAGTAAACACAGGATATGCAAAGATGCCCATTGCAGAAAATTCACCAGTAATGATCACATCCTTGGTTACCCATTGTTACAACTGAGCGTCTCCAGAGCCAGTTAGTCTGAGCAGGAGTCGAAGAGTCAGGGTCTGGAAGCAGAGGATATAAATCTGGATCGGATTCAGGGGATTCGGAGGCTGATCCTGTGCCGAACTCAGGGTCTCCGTTGCTCGCAGCTGTGTCTTTCTTATCAGATGTATCTCGTTCGGTATGTAGCCATTTGCAGACCTGGCTCCTCCGTGACTGAGTTAAAAATTTTTTCACTCTAGGGCATAATGGGTTGGAGAGGCTCGCGGTTCCTTTAAATCTCCCGCTAGCGCATGATCCCTATTTTCTACTGCGTGCTTCAAAATGGCACCGCAATCGATCCGGCGCCGAGGCACCGCCCTCTTTCTTTCGGATTTCTAGACATTTATCATGCGTATACCTTCTAATATACTTTCTCTGTCCTTTTCAAAGTCCCTACTTTCGGAACTGGGGTGGTGGCGGAGCAGGGGATTACACCTCCTCCGCGGCACCTTCTGATGGAGGGGGAGAACAGGAAAGGGGGGGGTGGGAAACCCTGTGCTCCCGCGAGTTGGGAGAACGAGTTGTAATCTTCCCCCGGTTTCAACCGACCGGGGACGTCTGTTCCTAGTTTCTCCGTTGCTACCGCGGCAGTTTTCTTTTCCGCCTTGTAACTTTTTATACAGTTTATTACTTCTCTCTGTGGTTTACCGAGTTTCTTTGCTGTCTTATCATCATTAAGCATTGAGTCAAATAGTTCATCACCAAACTTTCACCACTCACTCTCCTCAAATATTGTATTAGGATCTACAAAAAATCCCTTAGCCTTCCCTACAGCCAGGAGACCTGCTAGCTGCTTTAGAGTCTCAGGCTCAATTCCCCGCTTTTATAAAAAGCACTGTAAAAGTTCAGTGCTCTGTTCCTCGCTTTTATAAAAAGCACTGTAATAAGTCCAGGGCTACCTCTTGGTCCATTTTCATGGCCAGCCTTTTCCAGATTGTCTCCTTCTGGGTCGTCCTGTAACCTCGGTCTCCGGATCGGCCTCCCGACGCAGCAGTGTCTGGTTCGCCCCAGCGGCGGATTCCTTTCGGTTAGTCCAAGCACCCGGGTCCGTCACGCCACCGCAGCAGCATTGCCCGCGCTTCTCGGCCGCTGCCGCCGGCGCCGCTCACTCGCCGTTCCGGGTCCCCGTCGACCGGGGCCCTGTATTCGGGTCCCCGTCGCCCGGGGCCCTGTATCCGGGTCCCCGTTAAACCGGGGCCCTGTATCTGGGTCCCCGCTAGTCGGGGCCCTGTATCTGGGTCCCCGTCGCCCGGGGCCCTGTATCCCGGGTCCCCGCTAGTCGGGACCCTGTATTCCGGGTCCCCGCTAGTCGGAGCCCTGTAATCTGGGTCCCCAGTGACCGGGGCCCTGTATCCAGGTCCCCGCTAGTCGGGGCCCTGTAATCTGGGTCCCCAGCGACCAGGGCCCTGTAGTCTGTGCCCCACGTTGGGCGCCATTTGTAAGCGGCGAGGAGAAGCAGACAGGCCAACCTAATATGGGTGATAAGCAACTTCTCCTTTATTTGTGACGCAGTTCACATATATATAGGAGTGGTATTCAGCCACTCCTTCTTGGCACAACAGTATTGGTTAGCCCCCCACAGCTTCCTCCAGATTCTCCTCCCAGGTTCGGTCTCCGGCTACCTGTGGGGGCCACCCCCTGCCTTGCTTGCACAGTCCTCCGGAACTCTATGGTTCTGCTCTTAGAGTCATTCTGCAACACTGACCCAAACTGACCAAAGAGGTATTCCATACCACAGCACGTCATGCCCAGGATACAACTGGCAGTTAGCCGTAACGGCTGGTAGACTGCGGGGTTGGAGGAGGTATCGGTCTGTGCTTGGTCATGCTGGGGGGGGTGAGTTATCGGTCGGCTGGTGCTGAGGTGCTGTATTCTCTTCCCTTGTTCTTTCCTTTATCATTATTATTATTGGTGGTAGCAATAGTGATTTGTGTTATACCTTAGTTACTAAACTGTTCTTATCTCAACCCGTGGGAGTTGCATTCTTTTCGGTTCTTCTCTCCATCCCTCCATGTGTAGGGGGAAGGAAAGAAAGAGGGAGGAAAGGGGGGGGAGTGAGTGAACAAGCTGTCTGGCTGGGTTTAAACCACGACACTTGCCCACCTCCAGACTGGGCACCAGGGCTGGGCAGGGATTAAAATGCCCTCTACATCCGCGCCCTCCTTCAGTATAGGGACTCAGGCTTATCTGACCCTGCATCAGCACAAACAGTGCAATGATCCTAGCATCTTCAGCAGTGGCAGGTGAAGCTTCACATTTGACAGTCAAGTAGAAAATGGGAGCCCAAGTTAAACTTCCCAATCTAGTCCCATTTTAAAAAGCTTTCGGTGCCTTATTACTCTCACTTGGGTACATTTTGCATTACAGAGTAACAGCCATACAGTATGGCAGTGTCAGAGACAACTGCTGGCACTGGGGCACGTGGTCTACCAACTAACCTGCTCATTCTGACAAGTGCAGGAATTATGTGGCTCTAGAAACTTCCACTGATGACATAGATGCATGCAAAGAAAATCAGTTTGTCAGTACAGTCCTTACCCCTTTGTAGTGCTGATGGGGTTTGTGCTTGCAACTAGCTTTCCTAAAACACAGCTAAAACCATCTGCTTGCTTTTCTCCTTTTGACATTAAGCATGTAAACCATCTAAATAGCAGAATCTGACTCCTGTTTTGTGCTGATTTAACAACTTACTGTTGGTGGAGGCACTGAAGGATGAGGGTCTCCTCAAAAAATGTACTGTCTGAAAACAGTGCTGATGTTACATCCTTAATGTGGTAGATACAGAGCAGCTTATAATATGCAAAGTGCAATCATCAAATTTCCATGCTGAACTGCTAGCATTAGACAAGTGGAAATTCAACTCCCCCAGTACTTCCCTGGTAACAAAGGAGAAAGACACACCTAGAGAAAAACGGAGGAGCAATATTTTTCAGATACCACATTAAGGCCTGTCCTGGGTTCAGCAGTAGCAGTCATTTTTCTCCTTCTTAGTAGCTGGTGCAGTGCTGTGTTTTTGACTTTCAGCCTGGGAACAGCACTGATAACACTGATGTTTTTAGTTGTTGCGAAGTAATGTTTACCTTGACCAAGGACTTTCTGAGCCTCATGCTCTGCCAGGGAGGAAGGGAAACCGGGAGGAAGCAGAGACAGGACACCTGACCCAAACTGACCGAAGAGGTATTCCATAACACAGCACGTCATGCCCAGTATATAAACTGGGGGTGGTTACCTGGAAGGCCCAGATCGCTGCTCAGGTTGGGCTGGGTACTGGTTGGCAGGTGGTGAGCAGTTGTATTCTCTTCCTTTGTTATTTCCCTTACCATTATTATTATTGGTGGTAGCAGTAGTGGTTTTGTGTTATACCTTAGTCACTGGACTGTTCTTATCTCAAACCATGGGATCTAGTTACATTCTTTCAATTCTCCTCCCTATCCCTCTGGGAGCGGGGGGAGGAAGAAGGGGGGGAGTGAATGATTAGCTGCGTGGTTCTGAGTTACTGGCTGGGCTTAAACCACAACAAGGCCAAATGTTGACCAACTTTTGCTGAAGACCTTCTGAATATTACAGATGAGTAAATGAAGTCTTTTCAAATAGGCTTATTCTTTTGCAGGCACTTGCCCAAGCCGATGCTTGGAGCAATCAATCCCAGGCCGTGGAACCAGGTTTCTGTAGGCTGCTAGCTCTTAGCCACAAGATAAACTGCAGCTGGCTCTGTGTCTGCATAAAAGGGGAGCACCCTACAGCAGGCATAGTAGATACTCCCCTTGGAAAGGAAACTTTGGGACAGAGGAGTGGACAGGAGTAGCTGTTTTTCAGTTGTCATGGGACTGGTGAAATCCTCATGGGTTGGAGACTGAGCATCCCCATGCCACAAGGGTTGCCTACACTCATAGAATCATAGAATCATAGAATCATAGAGTCATAGAATCGTTAGGGTTGGAAAGGACCTTAAGATCATCTAGTTCCAAACACCCTGCCATGGGGAGGGACACCTCACACTAAAACATCTCACACAAGGCTTCGTCCAACCTGGCCTTGAACACTGCCAGGGATGGAGCATTCACAGCCTCCCTGGGCAACCCATTCCAGTGCCACACCACCCTAACAGGAAAAAATTTCTTCCTTATAGCCAATCTAAACTTCCCCTGTTAAAGTTTTAACCGGTTACCCCTTGTCCTGTCACTACAGTCCCTAATGAAGAGTCCCTCCCCAGCATCCTTATAGGCCCCCTTCAGATACTGGAAGGCTGCTACGAGGTCGGCGGGTGGTGAGGTGTTGTATTCTCTTCCCTTATAATTTTCTTTATCATTATTATTATTGGTGGTAGCAGTAGTGCTATAGGCATTTTTATAGAGGCATCTGAGCTGAGCTCCAAATGAAGCTGGCTCATTGGCTGGGGCAGCTGGAATATCTCTACATTGCTCTGAGCATTTATTATAGGTGCTGGCAACTGACTGGGTGTGTTGGGATGGAATGATGCCCCCCTCCCCCACCACATCTAGTTTAAAGCCGCCTTGACCAGCCTGGCAAGCCTCCTACCTATGCAGCTCTTCCCCTTAGGCCAGCTCCACCAGCCCCTAGTAGACCTGTCCTCCTAAACTGAGTCCCAGTATGCTACAAACTTTTGAAGTGTGAGTAGCTAAAAAGGAAAACAGCTCTTATTTGCCTCCTTAAACACTACTAATTCATAAAATCATAGAATGGTTTGTGTTGGAAGGGGCCTTAATTATCATCTGTTTCCAAATCCCCTGCCATGGGCAGGAATACCTCCCACTCGATCAGGTTGCTCAAACCCCCATCCAGCCTGGCATTGAACACTTCCAGGGATAGGGCATCCACAAATTCTCTGATCAACTGGTTCCAGTGTATCTCCACCCTCACGTCAAAGAATCTTCCCTAATATCTAATATCTATACTCTTTAAATTTAAAATGATTACCCCTTATCCTATCACTATACTCCTTGATACAGAATCTTTCCCCATCTTTCCTTTAGGCCCCCTTTAAGTACTGGAAGGCTGCTCTAAGTTCTCCCCGGAGCCTTCCCTTCTCCAGGCTGAAAAACCCAAACTTTCTCAGCTTGTCTTCATAGCAGAGATGCTCCAGCCCTCTGATCATCTTCATGGCCCTCCTCTCGACCTGCTTGAGCAGGTCCATATCCTTCTTATGCTGGGGACCCCAGAACTGGACAAAGTACTCCAGGTGGGGTCTCATGAGAGCAGAGTAGAGGGGAAGAAAGTCCTGGGTTCAGTTGTAACAGTTATTTTTCTCCTTCGTAGTAGCTAGTGCAGTGCTGTGGTTTTGACTTTAGTCTGAGAACAATGCTGATAACACACCAATATTTTTAGTTGTTGCAAAGTATTGCTTACCCCGATCAAGGACTTTTCAGTCTCATGCTCTGCCAGTGAGGTGGGGCACAGGAAGCTGGGAGGAAGCAGAGACAGGACACCTGACCCAAACTGGTCAAAGGGGTATTCCATGCCACAGCATGTCATGCCCAGTATATAAACTGAGGGGAGTTACCTGGAAGGCCCAGATCGCTGCTCCTGTGGTGTGCAATTGTATTTTGCATCACTCATGTTTACTTGGTTTTTATTTTCCTTTCCCCTTTTAGTTCTATATTCTCTCCCCTTGTTATTTCCCTTATCATTATTATTATTGGTGGTGGTAGTAGTAGTGGTTTTGTGTTATACCTTAGTTACTGGACTATTCTTATCTCAATAAATGGGATTTACATTCTTTTGATTCTCCTCCCCATCCCTCTGGGAAGCGGGAGGGAAGTGAGTGAGTGGCTGCATGGTTCTGAGTTACTGGCTGGGTTTAAACCACGACAGAGAATCACTTCTCTCCACCTGCTGGTCATTCATCTTTTGATGCAAGCCGGGATACAGTTGTCTTTCAGGGCTGCAAGTGCACACTGCCAGCTCATGCTCAGTTTCTTGTCAACCAACATCCCCAAATCCTTCTCCTCAGGGCTGCTCTTAATCCAGCCTCTCCTTAGACTGTATTTGTGCTTGGGATTACCCCAACCCAGGTGCAGGACCTTGAACTTGGCCTTTGTCCTGGTTTCAGCTGGGATAGAGTTAATTTTCTTCCTAGCAGCTGGTACAGTGCTGTATTTTGGCTTCAGTCTGAGAATAATGTTGATAACACACCAATGTTTTAGGTGTTGCTAAGTAGCGCTTACCCTGATCAAGGACTTTTCAGTCACTCATGCTCTGCCAGTGAGGAGAGGCACAAGAAGCCAGGAGGGAGCACAGCCAGGACACCTGACCCAAACTAGCCAAAGGGGTATTCCATACCACAACACATCATGTGTAGTATATAAACTGTGGGGAGTTACCCAGAAGGGACCAATCGCTGCTTGGGGACAGGTTGGGCATTTGTCAGCAGGTGGTGAGCAATTGTATTTTGCATCACTCCTGTTTATTTTTTCCCCTTTTAGTTTTATCTCTCTCTCTTTGTTATTTATTATTAGTAGTAGTATTGATATTATTAGTATCTTGTACTTTATTTTAGTTATTAAATTGCTCTTATTTCAACCCGTGGGTTTTACATTCTTTTGATTCTCCTCCCCATCATACTCAGGGAGGGGGGAAGGGGGGGAGGGGGTGTGATCCAGCATGTGTGTGGTAATTGCTTAGTTTCCAGCTGGGTTTAAACTATGACAGCCTTGTTGAACTTCATGAGGTTTGCACTGGCTCATCTCTCAAGCCTGTCATTGTCCATCTGGATGGCATCCCTTCCCTCCAGTGTGTCGACCCCACCACTCACTTGGATGTAATCTGCAAATTCGCTGATGGTGCATTCAATCCTACTGTCCATGTACTCAACAATGATGTTAAATAATATTGGTTCCAGTACCGACCCCTGAGGGTCACTACTTGTCAGTGGTCTCCACCCAGACATTGAGCCGTTGACTGCAACCCTTTGAGTTAGCAGTGAACCTCCTATGACTGGAGTGTTGGAATGCAAGGATGCAAGCTCTTAAGGAAAGACAGTCTAGGGAGATGAGGTGGTTGTGTCACCCTCTATGTCAATAACCAACTGGAGTGCATAGAGCTCTTCCTGGGGATAGATGAGGAGCCAAACAATAGCTTATGGATAAGGATTAAAGGGAGGGCGGGGACAGGTGACATTACAGTGGAGGTCTGCTACAAGCCACCCAACCAGGAAGATTGAGTGGATAAGGCCCTCTATAGACAGATAGGTGCGGCCTTGTGTTTGCAAGCCCTGGTCCTCATGGGGGACTTCAACCACCCTGATATCTGTTGAAGGGACAACACAGCAAGGCACAAGAAATCCAAGAGGTTCCTGGAATGCACTGACGATAACTTCCTTCTCCAAGTGATAGAGGAACCAATGAGGTGAGGAGGTATGCTGGACCTTGTCCTCACCAGCATTGGAGGGGCTGGTGGGGAATGTGAAGCTGGAGTGCAGCCTTGGCTGCAATGACCATAAAATGATGGAGTTTGAGATCTTTAGGGCACCGAGGATGGTGTGCAGCAAGCATTATGCCCTTGATTTCAGAAGAGGAATCTGCTTGGTTGAGTACCACCAGATAGAGCCTTGGAAGGAAGAGAGGCCCAAGAAAGCTGGTTAATAACCAAGGATCACCTCCTCCAAGCTCAGGAGTGATGCATCCCAACAAAGAGGAAGTCAGGCAAGAACACCAGGAGGCCTGCATCGATGAACGAGTCAATCCTGGACAAACTCCAGCATACGAAGGAGGCCTACAGAGGGTGGAAGCAAGGACAGGTAGCCAGGGAAGAATACAGAGAAAATGTAAGAGCAGCCAGGGATTAGGTTAGGAAAGCTAAAGCCCTTACAGAATTAAATCTGGCCAGGGACATTAAGGGAAACAAGAAAAGCTTCTATAGGTACACTGGATATAAAAAGAAGATGAGGGAAAATTAGGGTGCTCTTCAGAAGAAAAAGGGAGACCTGCTTATGCATGGCATGGAAAAGGACCAGGTACTCAACAACTTTTTTGCCTTGGTCTTCGATGGCAAGTGCTCCAGCCACACCACTCATGTCACAGAAGGCAAAGGCAGGGACTGGGAAAATGGAGAACTGCCTGCTGTAGGAGAAGATCAGGTTGGAAATCATCTAAGGAACCTGAAGATGCACAAGTCCATGGGACCTGACAAGATGCGTCCATGGATCCTGAAGGAACTGGCGGATTAAGCTGTCAAGCCATTATCCATCATATTTGAGAAGTCATGGCAGTCTGGTGAAGCTCCTGCTGACTGGAAAAGGGGAAATATAACCCCCATTTTTAAAAAGGGAAAAAAGAAAGACCCAGGGAACTACAGGCCAGTCAGTCTCACCACTTCAGTGCCTGGCAAGATCATGGAGCAGACTCTCCTGGAAATTATGCTAAGGCACATGGACAATAAAGAAGTGATTGGTGACAGCTAACATGGCTTCACTTAGGGCAAATCATGTCTGACAAAATTGGTGGCCTTCTACAACAGTGCTAGAGCACTGGTGGAAAAGGGGAGAGCAACTGATGTCATCTACCTGGACTTGTGCAAGGCATTTGACACTGTCCTGCATGACATCCTTTTCTCTTAACTGGAGAGGCATGGACTTGATGGACCACTCAGTGGATAAGGAATTGGCTGGATGGTCACACTCAAAGAGTTGTAGAAGGCCATGAAAGTTGTCAGGCACAATTTGCCCTTCATGAAGACACATTGGATCTCACCAATCTCCTCTCTGTTTTCCATGTTTCCAGGAGGATCTTCTCCATGATCTTGATGGGCACATAGGTATGACTGACCAGCCTATAGTTCCCTGGGTCTTCCTTTTTTTCCTTTTTAAAAATGGGGGTTATTTTTCCCCTTTTCCAGTCTCTGGGAACTTCACCAGACTGCTACAGATTTTCAAATATGATAGCGGCTTAGCAATTTCATCTGCCAGTTCCCTCAGGACCCTTGGGTATATCTCATCAGGTCCCATGGACTTGTGCACATTCAGGTTCTTAATGTTGTCTTATACGAGACAGGAAACAATACAGTGTGTTACTATAAAGCAACTTAAGCTATGTATTTCAGTATGGACATGTACAAGCATTCAGGAGCATGATGAAATGATCTGTGGAGATATGTTGGCCAAGTTCAGCTTTTCATTTGGATATTGGATAATATATCAGGTACAATATAAATGTCCCCTTGGAAAAAGGAGTGATGGAAGTCAGGAGACAAGAGATTGCTTTATGGAGGAGGCAATGGGAGATAAGTAATCCTCTCTAAACAAACCACAACAATTATACAGCAGGTGAAGGATGATGAGCAGAGATAGTTAAATAAGGTCTTATTTAGTGACATTATATTATAGAAATAACAGTTATATATTATTTATTGAGGGAAGCAAAATCCTGCACCCTGCAGATCTCTGGAGAATTGTTAGCAGTAAGTACAATATTCTCTCCATAGTGATGTTCTGCATTATTATTAATGGACAATCTCATGAATTAACAATATCTGTAAGTGCAAGCATCACAACTGGCTTTAGGAAGTTACTTTATTATTTGCAGAATCATAGAACTGTATGGCTGGAAGAAGCCTGGGAGATCATATGCTCTCCCTATCTGCCAGAGACATCTCAACATTTTCAAAGGGTCAAACTTCTGACTTCTCTCCCTAATGGCAAAGAAAAAAGGGCTTAAAATTACTTTTTTTTTACATTTACCGGCTATGATTGATGGCAAAATGTTTTTATTTTCCTCTGCCTTGATTAAACAGCTATAATAACTAAAATGTCAGAAAATGAGGACAGGCTTGCAAGAAGCACAAATAGCAAACCAAAGCTTGTTATCCTTATAATAAACTATGTCCAGGTCATATTGAGCGGTCAGCTCTTGTAGGTGCCTCTTAGTGAGTGAAATTAATTGCGCACTACAGGCTTAACTGACATGTGGTGGTTGACTGAAAGCTAAGGAAATCCACAAGGTGCTCCATACAGCAGTAGGGCTAGAGGACAAAATATGATAAAGAGGCTTTTGGAACAACCTAATGGTGGACTTGGCATATTACAAAATGTTTGCACCTATTGACTGGCACTTCCCTGGTCAGCTGGCTTGCTTGCATGTGGGATTTTCTTGTACTAAAGGCAAATTTTGCACGTCCACAATGGATAGGGTCTTTGAGAGCAGAATTTGCATTAACATACTGCATGAGTATGTTAGGGTTATGAGTATGACAAGGGGCGGAGCCAGGAGGAGAGGCGGCAGATTCGACAATTGCCAGTCAATTGCTGAGGTGAGTAGCTCGAGAGAGGATGCCTTCAACACCGGAGCGGGGGGAGATCAGCGTCCAGGAGCTTCAACTCAGACCGACAAGAGCCACCGAAGGAGCCTCAAGTCCTCGACAGGACTTGCCCAGGAGCCGGTAGCTCAGCTAACGCGAGCAGCTGACTCACAGGGGGCGGAGCCAGGAGAAGAGGCACCAGCCCTGAGTGGGTAAAAACCTGCCCCAGGGAGCGTGAGCCATCAGCAGCGGTTGAGGCAGTTTGTGCAGGCAGGAGAGTGGGATGGTGAGCACTCTTCGTATAACCAGGGCCTGGTCTGGGAGCTTTGCTCTGGCTGCCCTGGCGGTGGCCAGCGTAGGCACCCAGACAGAGCCGATGAGAGGGGAGGCTGCAGTGAAGAGCTTGGAGTGTAGAGAGTGCCTGCACTGGTCTTGTGAGGGAAAGGTGCAGAATGGGCAGGGCTGCCACTCGGTGCTCCCTGGTGGTGGTCCTCCTGTAGCAGGTGGTTGAGCTACGGGGTGCTATTAATAGACTGCGAGATGTCAGGGAAGCTGAGAGTAAGCAGGAATGCTTGCTCCTGGCCCAAACTGTGCAGGGGCCTCAAGCTTCCCCTCTAACTCATGAAGGAAAGAAGGAGGCCGTTAACCCGGGAAGCTGGGAATTAGTGACAAAAAAAAAAAAAACAAAACAACAAAAAAAGGAGGAAGAGGACAATTAAAAGCAAAGGGGCTGCCTCCTAAATCTGTTGTCCCTGCCCAGAACTGCTTTGCTGTCCTGCAGGGGGATAATAAGGAAAAGCACTTGCACCAGAAAGAGCCGGCTGATGCTCTGGTAAAGAAAATCTCTACTGGTGCTGTGAGGAAAAAGCGATTGGGTCGTAGTAGTAGGGGACTCTACTTTGAAAGGGACAGAAGCACTCATCTGTCAGCCTGACCCAGTCTCAATGGAGGTGTGTTGCCTACCTGGGGCACGGATCAGGGATGTTGCAGAGAGCCTGCCTGCTCTAGTAAGTCCCACTTCAAATGATCCACGTGGGTGCTAGGGATAATGATAGTAGTAGCCTGGGGGTCATAAAAAAGGACTACAGAGCCCTGAGAGAGGTGGTTAGGGGCTCTGGAGCTCAGATTGTCTTTTTGTCAGTTCTCCAGGATACAGGGGAGGACCTTAAAAAAGCTAGGAGGATTGGCCAGGTTAATAAATGGTTAAAAGGGTGGTGTCATAGTCAGGGGTTTGGGTGTCTTGAACATGGGACCCAAGTTTTTAGGCCAGGTCTAGTGGGGGCTGGTGGAGCTGCTCTGAAAAAGAAGGGGAAGAGCTGCATTGGTAGGAGGCTTGCCAGGCTGGTCAAGGCAGCTTTAAACTAGATGTGGTGGGGGAGGGGGGCATCATTCCATCCCAATATTCACAGTCTGTTGCTAATACCTGTAATAAATGCTCAGAGCAATGTACAGATATTTCAGTCGTTCCAACAAATGAGTTGGCTTCATTTGGAACTCGGCTCAGATGCCTCTATAAAAATGCCTGTAGCATGGGGAACAAACAAGAGGAATTAGAGATGTGTGCACGTCTACAGGGGTATGATATAATAGGCATCACAGAAACATGGTGGGATGGCTCTTATAACTCTAGTGTTGGGATGGAAGGTTACAGGCTTTTTAGAAAAGACAGGCGTGGCAGGTGGGGAGGGGGAGTTGCTATTTATGTTAGGGATAGGCTGGAGAGTATGGAACTCAGTCAGGGGACAGGTGATCAGTCAACAGAGAGTTTGTGGGTCATGCTTAAAGGGACAACAGCTATGGGAGACATTACTGTGGGGATCTGTTACAGACCGCCTGGTCAAGAGGATGCTGTGGATGAAGCACTCTATAAACAGATAGGAAAAGCCTCATGCTCGCAGGCCCTTATTCTCATGGGGGTCTTCAACCACCCTGACATTCCTCGACTGTGTGGAAGACAACTTTCTTCTGCAAGTAATAGAGGAGCCAACAAGGAGAGGTGCCATGCTTGACCTTATGCTCACCAACAGGAAAGGGTTCGTTGGAAATGTGATGCTCCAGGACAGCCTTGGATGCAGCTATCACAAGATGGTTGAATTCGAGATCCTCAGGACAGTGAGAAGAGCGTGTAGCAAGCTCACTGCCCTGGACTTCAAGAGAGCAGACTTTGGCCTCTTCAGGAACCTGCTTAGTAAGGTTCCATGGGATATAGCCCTTGAGGGCAGGGGGGCCCAAGACTGTTGGTTGATAATCAGGGATCACCTGCTACAAGCTCAGGAGTGTTGCACCCCAACTAGAAGGAAGTGCAGCAGCAGGGCCAGGAGACCTCCTTGGATGGATAAGGAGCAGCTGAGGAAACTTTGAGGGAAAAAAAAGAGGCTTATAAAAGGTGGAAGCAAGGACAGGCAGCATGGCCTTGGCTAGGGATGTTAAGGGTAACAGGAAGGGATTCTATAGGTACGTAGCAAATAAAAAACAGACTAGGGACAACGTAGGCCCCCTCCGGAAGCTATCAGGAGAACTGGCTACCCTGGATTTGGAGAAGGCTGAGGTTCTCAATGGCTTCTTTGCCTCAGTCTTCACTGGCAAATGCTCTGACCACACCACCCAAGTCTTGGAAGGCAGACACAGGGACTGTGAAAATAAAGACCTTAGGCCCACTGTAGGAGAGGATCTGGTTCAAGACCATCTTAAAAACCTGAATGTGCACAAATCCATGGGACCTGATGAAATACGTGGGTCTTGAAGGAGCTGGCAAATAAAGTTGCTAAGCCACTGTCCATCATATTTGAAAAATCATGGCAGTCAGGTGAAGTTCCCAACAACTGGAAAAAGGGAAATATAACCCCCATTTTCAAGAAGGGGAAAATGGATGAACCAGGGAACTACAGACCAGTCAGTCTCACCTCCATGCCTGGCAAAATCTTGGAGCAGATTCTCCTGGAAGGCATGCTAGGGCATGTGAAAAACAACCAGGTGCTTCATGACAGCCAGCATGGCTTCACTAAGGGGAAATCCTGCCTGACCAATTTGGTGGCCTTCTATGATGGGTCTACGGTAGTGAAGGAAAGGTGCAAAGCTGTCAATGTCATCTACCTGGACTTGTGCAAAGCTTTTGACACTGTCCTGCATGACATCTGTGTCTCTAAATTGGAGAGACATCAGTTTGATAGATGAACCACTTGGTGGATAAAGAACTGGCTGGGTGGCTGCACGCAAAGAGTTGTGGTCAATGGCTCAGTGTCCAGCTGGAGACCAGTAATGAGTGGTTTCCCTCAGGGATCAGTGTTGGGACCCGTCTTGTTCAACATCTTTGTCGGTGACATGGACAGTGGGAATGAGTGCACCCTCAGCACGTTTGCCGATGACACCAAGCTGTGTGGTTTGGTTGATATGCTGGAGGGAAGGAATGCCATCCAGAGGGACCTTGACACGCTTGTGGGGTGGGCAGATGCCATCCTTATGAAATTTAACCATGCCAAGTGCAAGGTCCTACACCTGGGTCGGAGCAATCCCAGGCACAGCTACAGGTTGGGCAGAGAAGAGATTCAGAGCAGCCCTGGCGAGTCCAGAACTGGAGAGATTCTGTCCCATCATTTTTCTAGGGATTGGGGCAAGGCTGACTGGCCTGTAGCTTCCAAGTTCTCCTTGCCCTTTTTGAAGATTGGGGTGACATTTGCTTTTTTCCAGTCTTCAGGCACCTCTCCTGATTGCCATGAGCTTTCAAAGGTGACTGACAGTGGTCTAGCAATGATGTCCGCCAGCTCCCTCAACACTCATAGGTGCGTCCTGTCAGGGCCCATAGACTTGTGGATGGTTTGTCTAAATGATCTCTAACCCAATCCTCCTTAACCAAGGGAAAGTTTTCCTTTCTCTAGACCTTCTCCCTTGCGTCCTGGGTTATGGATTCCTGAGAGCTGGCTTTGGCATTGAAGACTGAAGCAAAGAAGACATTCATGATCTCTGTATCTCTGCCTTCTCTGCATCCTCTGTTGCCAGGGTCCCTGCTCCATTCAGTAGCAGGCCCATATTTTCCCTAGTTTTTCTTTTATTGTTGATGTATTTGAAGAAGTCCTTCTTGTTGTCCTTGACATCCTTAGCCAGATGTAGTTCTAAATGGGCCTTGGCTCAGTTCGTCACATTTCTACATACTCTGAAAACATTCCTACATTCATCCCAAGTGTCCTGACCCTGCTTCCACCTCCTGTATATCTCTTGTTTGTGTTTGAGTTTTGACAGGACATCCTTATTCATCTATGCAGGCATCCTACCCCCTTTATTCAATTTCTTGCCCATTGGGATGCCCCATTCTTGAGCCTAGAGAAAGTGATCCTTGAATATTAATCATCTCTCTTGGATCTCTCTTCCCCCTAGGGCCTGTTCCCATGTGATTCTTCCAAGAAGGTCCCTGAAGAGGCCAAAGTTAGCTTTCCTGAACTCTAGGGTTGCAATCTTACTTATTGTCCTGCTTCTTCCTCTCATGATACTGAACTTCATGATCTCATGGTCACTTTAGACCAGTCTGCCCCTACTTTCACGTCACCAACTAGTTCTTCCTTGTTTGTTAATATAAGGTCCATCAGCACACCTTTCCTCATTGGCTCCTCCATCACCTGTGTCAGAAAGTTGTCATCAATACTTTCCAGGAACCTCCTGGATTGTTTGTTCCTCACTGTGATTGTGAGGCTACTTCCAGCTGTCTGTAAAAGGACTCATCTACTTCATACTCCTGATCAGGTGGTCTGTAGCAAACACCCACAACAGTGTCATCCTTGCTGGTCTGCCCTTTAATCCTGAACCATAAGCTCTAAATTCACTCATCACCTACCTTGAGACAGAGCTCCAAACATTTCAGGTGTTCTGTCACATAAAGGACAACTCCACTATCTCACCTTCCTGGCCTCTCTTTCCTAAAACACATGTAGCCATTCATGACAACATTCCTGTCGTGCAAGCTATCCCACCATGTCTCTGTAATTGCAATGAGATCAAAGCCCAGTGACTTCACATAGATCTCTAATTCTTCCCATTTGTTTCCCACACTATGTGCATTGGTATACAGGCACTTCAGAGAGGTGTTTGAGTTCAAACAGGGTCCCATGGTTATAGAAAACATGCAGCACAGATGGGGTATCAGCTGCACAGCCAGAGGATCTTGGTGGTATATTGCCATGAGTACAATGGCTGTGTCTCATTTGCATGTGCAGGGGTGGATTTAAAGCAGAATTAGGGTCCTGCAAGTAAACACAGCACTTCCAGAGTGTCCTGGGTTCAGCAGTAGCAGTCGTTTTTCTCCTTCTTAGTAGCTGGTGCAGTGCTGTGTTTTTAACTTTCAGCCTGGGAACAACACTGATAACACTGATGTTTTCAGTTGTTGCTCAGTAACATTTACTCTGACCAAGGACTGAGTCTCATGCTCTGCCAGGGAGGAGGGGAAGCCGGGAGGAAGCAGAGACAGGACACCTGACACAAACTAGCCAATGGGGTAATCCATAACACAGCACATCATGGCCAGTACATAAACTGGGGGGAGTTACCTGGAAGGGCTAAATCACTGCTCAGGTTGCACTGGGTATTGGTCAGCAGGTGGTGAGCGGTTGCATTCTCTTCCCTTGTTATTTCCCTTATCATTGTTATTATTGGTGGTAGCTGTAGTGGTTTTGTGTTATACCTTAGTTAGTGGACTGTTCTTATCTCAACCCATGGGTGTTACATTCTTTCAATTCTCCTCCCCATCCCTCCGGGAGTGAGCGAGCATCTGCGTGGTTCTGAGTTACTGGCTGGGCTTAAACCGCGACGCACAGAAAGAAAGGGTGGGCATAGTGGTTTGAGAAGTAGAGGGAGAAGATGTATCAAATGAGAGACATGCACAGCACCCACTCTCTGAAACTATGGCCAGCTTTATTTCTGACACATTGCACAGTGGCTTCAAACTGTTGGGTGATTATGTTCCTTGGTCCTGTTCAGACCTGTAATGAGAAATACCTTCTCACATATATATCAGTATTTCCAAAGACCCTTGTACAAAAAGCAGCCCGCACATATAACCATCACCAACTAGACAGCTCTACAAATTCATCATGCTTTCTTCACAAAGTCTTTGTTACAGCACCATTACTTAATCAGTTCTACCTCAGCTTTCACCTCAGCTTCTTCTAGGTTCTTTCCAAGACAAGCTGTAGAGGAGCTGGACCTGGGAATGGTGAAGATACATGTGTTCCTCACACTATTCCCTTCTTAAAACTAGGGCAGCAGAAAAGAGGGAGAACATGTATCCTTCTTTCCTTCCCAGGGTGGGAAAGGTCTGAGTGTCATGTTCTGAGCTGTTCCCCCTGCTCCTACTATAACTGGACAATAGGGATTAGGCATACTCAAACAGTCCCAACTGCAGAACCAAGAAAACACATGGCTTTCTGTTGTTGTTTCAGAGGTATCTGGGCTTGCTTTCTGCACAGAGTACCTGATCCTTCCAAGCCAGGGGACAGAGAGTCAGTGAAGCAACATAAATGAGACATCAGGCATGCTGTTTTTACTGGCAGCTCATGTGCAAGGCTTAATGAAGATGGCAATAGGCATAGACAGGCTAGTAGCAGGAACCTGGCTTAAGGAAATAGGAAGGTGTGTCCCTGGTTTAGCACCTCCAGTTTTGCATATTCACAAACTGAAACAGAGAGGTCCTTTCAAGCAGACATCTGCAAGTGTGGTCTCAGTGTTATCAATGAGAAAGCACAGAGGATGAAGTGCAGGTTCCAGCCCAGCCTTCTGCCTCCTATACAAGGAGACATGATATGGGTTGGAGAGGAAATAATTATATGCCCAAGGGAGGATTGTATTGTCATAATGAAAAGGATCACACAGGGCCTTAAAGACAGTGTCTAGATTTCCTTAGAGTCTGTCCTGGGTTCAGCAGTAGCAGTCATTTTTCTCCTTCTTAGTAGCTGGTGCAGTGCTGTGGTTTTGACTTGAAGCCTGGGAACAACGCTGATAACATCAATGTTTTTAATTGTTGCTAAGTAATGTTTACTCTGAACAAGGACTTTCTGAGTCTTATGCTCTGCCAGGGAGGAGGGGAAGCCAGGAGGAAGCAGAGACAGGACACCTGACCCGAACTAGCCAAAGAGGTATTCCATACTACAGAACTGGGGGCAGTTACCCGGAAGGTCTAGATCACTGCTCGGTCGGGCTGGGTATTATCGGTCGGCGGGTGGTGAGCGGTTTTATTCTCTTCCCTTATTATTTCCCTTATCATTATTGTTATTGGTGGTAGCAGTAGTGCTTTGTCTTATACTTCAGTTACTGGACTGCTCTTATCTCAACCTATGGGAGTTACATTCTTTTGATTCTCCTCCCCATCCCTCTGGGAGTGGGGGGAAGGAGGGGGGGGGAGTGAGCGAGGTCTGTGTGGTCTGATTTATGGCTGGGCTTAAACCATGGCAGTTCTTTCCGACGCTCAATGTGGGGCTCGAAGGGTTGAGATAATGACAGATCTTACCAGAGTGTGTCTAATCTTATTTGTGATTGTCTTGGTTTAAAACCAGTCAGGCAGCTCGTTCACCCACTGCCCCCCTTCCTTTCCCTCCCCCTACTCCCGGAGGGACAGAGAGGAGAATCAAAAAGAATGCAACTCCCATGGGTTGAGATAAGAACAGTTTAGTAGCTAAGGTATAACACAAGTCACTACTGCTACCACCAATAATAATAATGATAAAGAAAATTACAAGGGAAGAGAATACAACACCTCACCACCCGCCGACCGATAACTCGCTCCCCCAGCCCAACCAAGCACTGACCGATCCCTCGTCCAACCCCACAGTCCTAGCCCTTCTGAGTAACCCTCCCAGTTACATCCTGGGCATGACGTGCTGTGGTATGGAATACTTCTTTGGTCAGTTTGGGTCAGGTGTCCTGTCTCTGCTTCCTCCCAGCTTCCCCTCCTCCCTGGCAGAACATGAGGCTCAGAAAATCCTTGGCCAGACTAAAACATCATTGTTATCAGCTCTGTTCCCAGGCCAAAAGTCAAAACACAGTGCTGCACCAGCTACTAAGAAGGAGAAAAATGACTGCTAATGCTGAACCCCGGACAGTGATAAGCATTGATTGTTTTGGATTAATAGTCACTCATCACAATGCTGGTTTATTGGCTCTCAAAGCTGTTGCTCTTGATCTTTGAGTTTCAGCATCTTGTGCCTTACTTACAGCTGGTATTTGCTGTGTTAGTGTTTATCAGATGGGGGCCTTGGGCTAAGGTTCTTGTTTCATTGTGCTTTATGGTAATGACTTGTAATACAATAGAGTCGTTGATCATGAAACTGATCTGGCTTGCATTCCCAGTGTGGTCACCACCACCTCTATACTTTGGTATATAATAGAAGTGTTTAGCAATTACACATCTTTTTTCCCCTCCTGAGGTGATCAACCTATAAAGGAGATATTCCCTTACATTCCCAGCCCCCCCCATCAGACCATTTACAGCATCATTTGAGAGTTCTGAAGGTTTTGATTGGCCTTTGAGTACCCTTGAGACCTGCCTGCTGATTGTGATGGGGATCACCATGTTGGCCCACATACAGACTGTGTTTTACCCACGTCCATTTTGTCTAATATGAGGAGCTGAGCAGAGTCAGGTTTGGGCCTTGTCTAAGGTTAGATGACCATATAAGAGGATCAGGAGATTTTCCCCGAGGCTGGACAATCATGAGTGGCAGGGTGTGTGGGATAGCACAGGCAAGTATCTAGGCCAGTGGGCCCCTGCAGTGCTTTGGAATTTCACTACTGAACAAGTGCAAAATCCAGAAAAATTAGTAAAACACTTAAATGAGGTGTGTTGTCATTCTGGTCATATCAGAGAGGGACAAATCATGGCAATGTGCTGTGGCTTGGCCTATGCTTACAAAGCCCTGTTCAACACTATCCAGCACCTTCAAAAGGAAAAAAATGTCCCCTGCTACTGCTGAACCCAGGACAGTATCCACCCCTTATTCCATACCATTCATGTCATGCTCAGATCCCACATTTCCAATATACCATCACTTCTATCTCATATATATACATATATACATCCGCACAGAGAGAGAGAGATATCATTCCTTAGTGCATGGACCAATCCGTATAAAGCTGCTGAGTCCATCCGGTCCATGATGCCGGGATCCATCTCTTGTAACAGTCTTTCAGAGCAGGAGAGGCTGTGTGCAGTGTTCACACTCGTGAATAACCTGGGCAATACTGTCCATTGCTATGTCCACTTCTGGATCATGAGTCCATCTGTATGTTGCAACTCTGCCCTGATGGCCTGAAATGTCATGGGCCCACCAGGCTCAAAATAATTCACCCTCCCCCTCAGCAGTTTCTGCAGCTTGTCGTTGGGTGCTCCATACAGATGCCTTCCATCTCTGATGCTTCCAAAACACTGGTGGGCCCCATTGGACTAGATACTTGCCCATACTGTCCCACACACCCTGCCACTCATGGCTGTCCAGCCTTGGATACAATCTCTTGGTCCTCCCGTATCATCATCTAATCCTAGACAAGACCCAAACACGACTCTGCTTAACTTTTGAAATCAGATGAAATGTAGTCGTGGATGAAACACACTCTGCATGTGTGCCAACATGGTAATCCCCATCACAATCATCAGGCAGATCTCAAAGGTACCCAAAGGCCATTCAAAAACTTCAAAATTCTCAAATGATGCTGCTGTACTTGTCACTGGGGCTGGTGTAGCTGCTGTGCTTGGAGTTGGACTAGCTGCGCTGTCTACTGCGGCTGGAATTTGAGTAGCTGCTGTATTTGTCACTGGGGATGGTGTAGCTGCTGTGCTTGGAGTTGGAGTAGCTGTGTTATCTGTTGCAGTCAGAGTTTGAGTAGCTGCTGTACTTGTCACTAGGGTGTGTGGGAATGTCTCCTCATAGGCTGAACACCCGAGGAGGGGAAAAAAGATGTGTAATTGTAACGCTTCTATTATATACCTCCCAAAGTATAGAGGTGGTGACCACACTGGGAATGCAAGACAGATTAGTTTCATGATCAATGATTCTATTGAATTACAAATCATTACCATAAAGTACAGTGACACAAGAAACAGCCCAGGCCCCCCAGCTAATAAACACTAAAACAGCAAATACCAGCTGTAAGTAAGGTATGACATTCTGAATCTGTGAGATCAAGAGCAACAGTTTTGAGAGCCAATAATTCAGCATTGTGACGAGTGACTATTAATCCAAAACAATCAATGCTTATCACAAATACGATTAAACACACTCTAGTCAGATCTGTCGTTATCTCAACCATTCGTGCCCCACGGTGGGCGCTGACATCCCCCCTGCTACGTGGCTGGGCTTAAATCAGGACAAAGACAATGCTCAAAGTGCAAATATGGGGAGCCCTGGCATACTGACTATATCACTCTCCCACACACCTGCAAGTGCTGTGTGCTTACAGTGGTGAAAGCAATCACCAGATGGCTGGAAACACTCTTTGTCCCACGTCACTGCCCGGAACACTATCCTGGTCCTTGAGAAACAAGTCTTGAGGTGACACGACACCTCACAAAGACAATGGGACTCATTTCCTGAATAACCTTACAGACACTTGGGCCAAAGAGCATGGAATTCAGTGGGTATATCACAACCCCTACCATTCACTAGCCTCTGGGAAAATTGAACCAAGGACTGTTAAAAACTACATTGAGAGCAATGAGTGGTGGGACTTCCAAACACTGGGATCCACATTTACCAAAATCCACCTGGTTGGTCAACACCAGAGGATCTGCCAGCAGGGCTGGCTCAGCCCAGTCAGAACTTTTACATACTGTAGAGGGGGATAAAGTTCCTATGGTGTATATAAAGAATTTGCTGGGGAAGACAGTCTGGGTTATTCCTGCTTCAGGTAAGGACAATACCACTCATGGGATTGCTTTCACTCAGGGACCTGGATTTACTTGATGAGTAATATGGAAAGGTTGCTAAATCTGGTTTGTACCTCAAGGGGTTTTAATAGGGGGGAAAACAGCCAATGAACTCAGTGCTGTTGCCTGCTATATAACACTTTTGTAGCCCATCAGCTAGATGCCCATCTCCATCACTGGGCTTTGAAAAGAAGATATGTGCTGTCATGATCATCAGCAGAGAATAAAGTCATGGGAAAAGCTGGCAGCAGTAACGGGAGTCTCCCAGAACTGTCCTCAGCTCACCATCTCCTGAACCTGACTTCCCTCCAATCATCACCCCAAGAAAGAATGAACTTTGATGAAACCAGACGAGCTCAGCAGTGACCAGACAAGTTCAGCAGTGTCATCAGCAGGCAACAATCCAACACTACACACCATGTCTCCTCCCGGAAAGACTGTTACAACAGATGGAGCCTGACATGGACTGAATGTGCAAGTTTTGTATGGGTGGTCTATGGACTAAGAAAAGATATCTGTCTCTTTGTGTGTGTGTGTATATATTTATGTATGTCATGAGACAAAAAGCAATGGTATATAGAAAAATGTGGGATCTGAGCATTACGTGAATGGTATTGAATAAGGGTTGGATATTGTCCTGGGTTCAGTTTTAACAGTTATTTTTCTTTTTCTTAGTAGCTGGTGCAATGCTGTGTTTTCAACAATGAGAACAATCCTGAGAACACACCAATGTTTCAGTTATTAAGTAATGCTTACCCTGCTCAAGGACTTTTCGGTCTCTCATGCTCTGCCAGCACAGAGGGGCACAAGAAGCTGTGAGGAAGCAGAGACAGGATGCCTGATCCAAACTAGCCCAAGGGGTATTCCATACCACAGCATGTCTTGACCAGTATATAAACTGGGGGGAGACACCCAGAAGGCCCAGATCATTGCTCAGGTCAGGCTAGGTATCATTCAGTGGGTGATGAGCAATTGTATTGTGCTCACTTGTGTTTATTGTTTTTTTTTCCCTTTTCCCTTTCAGCTTTATATTCTCTCCCCTTGTTATTTCCCTTATCATTATTATTATTAGTGGTAGTAGTTTTGTATTATACTTTAGTTGTTGAACTGTTCTTCTCTCAATCCATGGGGTTTACATTCTTTCAATTCTACTCCCCATCTCTCCAGGAGGGAAGGGGGGGGGGGGGGGAAAGAAGGATGGGAGTGAGCAGCTGTGTGGTTCTGAGTTACTGTCTGGGTTTAAACCATGACAGACTCTTCATCAGGGACTATAGTGATAGGACAAGGGGTAATGGGTTCAAACTAAAACAGAGGAAGTTCAATTTAGATATAAGGAAGAAGCTCTTTACTGTTAGGGTAGTGAAGCACTGGAACAGGTTGCCCAAAGAAATGGTAAATGCTCCATCACTGGCAGTTTTCAAGGCCAGGTTGGTCAGAGACTTGGGTGACATGGTTTAGGGTGAGGCATCCCTGCCCGTGGCACGGGGGTTGGAACTAGATGATCTTAAGGTCCTTTCCAGCCCTAACTGTGCTATGATTCTATGATTCTGTGATTCTATGACCACAACCCCGATTCCCTATCCCCTTGTGCTGCTTGGGTGGAGGAGGTTAGAGAAGCAAAGTGTCAAGGTAAGCATGGGGGGAAGGTGTTTTAACATTTGTTTTTGTTTCCCATTATTGTACTCTGCTCTTGATTGGTAATAAATTAATTTCCCCAATTCAAGCCTGTTTTGCCTGTGATAGTAGCCGGTGAGTGATCTCCCTGTCTTTATGTCGACCTATGAGCCTTTCATTATATTTTTTCTCTCCATTGTCCAGTTGATGTTGGGGGAGTGATAGAGAAGCTTTTGTGGGCCCCTGGTGTCCAGCCAATGTCGACCCACCATACAGTAGCATGGACTTCTAGTCTGTGTGTTTGCACATTCTACCTAATGCTGAATTACATTGTTTTCACTGACAGTGTTAGGTGGTAAGCTGAAAACTTGCCTGCTCTAGGAGCAGACAAGGGCTGCAATTTTGTTGTATCCCTCTAGAGCAGGTAAGTAAATGTGGCTCTAAGCATGACAATGTTTTCCTGTCTTTTGTCTTGGTATAGCTAGGTTTTACAGTGTTGATTATGAATTAACTGTATTCAGACAAATCCAACATTGTTGGGGTGGAGTGATAAAGCTTAATATGCAAGCAGATACAGGTAATGGGTAAAATGCATGTGTTCATTAAAGCAATATTAGTCATAGAATCATAGATTTTAAGGCTATGTGGGAGAGCAATTAAAAAATCTGAAAGCACACTTATGTATTCATGTTTCTTCTTTGAAGCTATGGACTTCACTGAGTGGTGCTATTTCAGCTGAAGCAGACTCATAGAACAGTCAGAGTTGGAAAGGACCTTAAGATCATCTAATTCCAGATCCTCTGCCGTGGGCAGGGTCTCCTCACCCTAGATCATGTCACCCAAGGCTCTGTCCAACCTGTCCTTGAACACTGCCAGGGATGGAGCATTTAACATTTCTTTGGACAACCTGTTCCAGTAAATGACCACCCTCACAGATATTGCACAAATGGTTAATAACCACTTCCTATCTAGACCTTTGAGTCTTTTAGCATCGCTGGACTGCATGGTAGTTCCTAAAACATATATATTCCCTGATGATTGCTGGTTCATAGAATCAGAGTGGTTTGGGTGGGAAGGGACCTTAAAGATCATCTACTTCCGACCCTCCTGCTATGGGAAGAGATACCTTCTGCTAGACCAGGTTGCTCAAAGCCCCATACAAGCTGGCCTTAAGCACTTCCGGGGATGTAGCATCCACAACTTCTCTGGGCAGCTTCTCTAGTTTAAGCTCAGATGGCAACCCAGAACCATGCAGCTGCTCGCTCACTCCCCCCCCCCCCCTTCCTCCCCCCGCTCCCTAAGGGATGGGGAGGAGAATTGAAAGAATGTAACTCCCATGGGTTGAGATAAGAACCGTCCAGTAACTAAGGTATAACACAAAACCACTACTGCTACCACCAAAAATAATGATGATGGCTTGACTTTGCGAACGAAGATTTGGGAAGGGCTTTACCCACGCGTACTACAAGCGTGCTGATGACTAAAAAGGCCAATGTGGGATAGGCAAATCCTGTTGCAAAAAGCACAGCAAAAGGTCTCCTTGGGTGGTATAGGCTAGGCACAACTCTTTCTACGTTGCCTTTTCTCCTCGAGACTAATTCTCCATGTATTCTCAAAGGAGACAACAGTGTTCTGTATGGTTGTCGTGGTTTAAAACCAGTCAGAGGGCTCGTTCACTCACTCCCCACCTTCTAGCTCTCCCCCTACTCCCGGAGTGACGGAGAGGAGAATCAAAAAGAATGCAACTCCCACAGGTTGAGATAAGAACAGTTTAGTAACTAAGGTATAACACAAATCACTACTGCTACCACCAATATTAATAATGATAAAGAAAATAACAAGGGAAGAGAATACAACACCTCACCACCAGCTGACTGATAACTCGCCCCTCCAGCCCAACCAAGCACCAACTGATTCCTCCTCCAACCCTGCAATCAACCCTGTCGTGGTTTAAACCCAGTCAGGTAATTTGTTCGCTCACTTCCCCCCACTTCTTTCCCTCCCCCTGCTCCCAGAGGGACAGAGAGGAGAATCAAAAAGAATGCAACTCCCACAGGTTGAGATAAAAACAGTTTAGTAACTAAGGTATAACACAAATCACTACTGCTACCATCAATAATAACAATGAGAAAGGAAATAACAAGGGAAGAGAATACAACACGTCAGCACCAGCCGACCGATAACTCGCCCCCCAAGCCCGACCAAGCTCCGGCCGATACCTCCTCCAACCCCGCAGTCTCACAGCCCTTCCAGCTAACTCCCAGTTACCTCCTGGGCATGACGTGCTGTGGTATGGAATACCTCTTTGGTCAGTTTGGGTCAGGTGTCCTGTCTCTGCTTCCTCCTGGCTTCCCCTCCTCCCTGGCAGAGCATGAGGCTCACAAAGTCCTTGGCCAAACCAAAACATCCTTGTTACCAGCTCTGTTCCCGAGCTGAAAGTCAAAACACTGCACTGCACCAGCTACCAAGAAGGAGAAAAAATGACTGCTACTGCTGAACCCAGGACATTATCCACCCCTTATTCCATACCATTCACGTCATGCTCAGATCCCACATTTTCAATATACCATCACTCTTATCTTAGTGCATGGACCAGTCCCTATAAAGCTGCTGAGTCCATCTGGTCCATGATGTCAGTCTCCATCTCTTGTACCAGTCAGAGCAGGAGAGACTGTGTGCAGTGTTCACACTCGTGAACAATCTGGGCAATAGTGTCCATTGCTAAGTCCACCCCTTGATCATGAGTCCATCTCTGTGTTGCATCTCTGCTTTGATGGCCTGAAGTGCCATGGGCCCACCAGGCTTAAAATAATTCACTGTCCCCTTAAGCAGTTTCTGCAGCTTGTTGCTGGGGACTCCATACAGCTGCCTTCCATCTCCAACGCTTCCAAAGCACTGGAGGGGCCCAGTGGACTAGATACTTGCCCATACTGTCCCACACACCCTGCCACTCATGACTGTCCAGCCTTGGGGAAAATCTCTTGATCCCCCTGCATCGTCGTCTAACCCCAGACAAGACCCAAACCTGACTCTGCTTAACTTTTGAGATCAGACAAAATGGTTGTGGGTAGAACACAGTCTGTGTGTGTGCGAACATGCTGATCCCCATCACAATCAGCAGGCAGGTCCCAAGGATACCCAAAGGCCATTCAGAACCTTCAGAACTCTCAAACGATGCTGCTGCACTTGTCACTGGGGCTGGTGTAGCTGCTGTGCTTGCCGGCTCTCCCACCACCAGCTTCTCTTTTCCTGAGTCCAGCTCTTCCTCCTCTGCCTTGCTGGGAAATGCTGCGTGGTCTCCTGCATCCTCCTGGGGCTCGGCAGCGGCTTCCGGGGAATGCTCTCGGCCGTCGCGGGGCTGGGCTCGGCCGCAGGGCTGGGCTCCGCCGCAGGGCTCGGCTCCTCCGCGGGGCTCGGCTCTTCCGCGGGGCTCGGCTCTTCCGCGGGGCTCGGCTCCTCCGCCGCCTTCTCCCGCTTCTCGGCAGCCGCCTCCTTCCTCTCCTCGACCGCCCCGACCTCCTCCTCCACCGGCAGCCGTCCCCGCGCGGCCTCCGGCCCCGCTCCCGCCGCCGCTTGGTCCCTGGGGCCGCTCTCCTGAGCCGCTTCGGCTGCCGCCGGCTCCCGGGGCCGCTCCCCCTCGGCTCCCCGCAGCCTCACGAAGATGGAGAGTAGGGTGAGGGCCAGGACGGTGAAGAGCAGCCGGACGGCCAGGTACAAGTCCACGGCCACGTCCGTCCCGCCCTGCTGCTGGAGCCCGCCCGTATTACAAGCCATTGCCATAAAGCACAGTGAGACAAGAACCTTAGCCCAGGCCCCACACTTGATAAACACTATCACAGCAAATACCGGCTCTACGTAAGTTACAACATTCTGAAGCTGTGCGATCAACAAGAACAACTCTGAGAACCAATAAATCAGCATTGTGATGAGTGACTATTAATCCAGTCAAATCTGTTGTTATCTCAACCCTTCGTGCCCCACGTTGGGCGCCAAAAAGAACTGTCGTGGTTTAAACCCAGTCAGGTAATTTGTTCGCTCACTTCCCCCCACTTTCTTTCCCTCCCCCTGCTCCCAGAGGGACGGAGAGGAGAATCAAAAAGAATGCAACTACCATGGGTTGAGATAAAAACAGTTTAGTAACTCAGGTATAACACAAATCACTACTGCTACCACCAATAATAACAATGAGAAAGGAAATAACAAGGGAAGAGAATACAACACGTCAGCACCAGCCGACCGATAACTCGCCCCCCAAGCCCGACCAAGCTCCGGCCGATACCTCCTCCAACCCCGCAGTCTCCCAGCCCTTCCGGCTAACTCCCAGTTACCTCCTGGGCATGACGTGCTGTGGTATGGAATACCTCTTTGGTCAGTTTGGGTCAGGTGTCCTGTCTCTGCTTCCTCCTGGCTTCCCCTCCTCCCTGGCAGAGCATGAGGCTCACAAAGTCCTTGGCCAAACCAAAACATCCTTGTTATCAGCTCTGTTCCCGAGCTGAAAGTCAAAACACTGCACTGCACCAGCTACCAAGAAGGAGAAAAAATGACTGCTACTGCTGAACCCAGGACACAAGCCCTTCCGGGTAACTCTCAGTTACCTCCTGGGCATGATGTGCTGTGGTATGGAATACTTCTTTGGTCAGTTTGGGTCAGGTGTCCTGTCTCTGCTTCCTCCCAGCTTCCCCTCCTCCCTGGCAGAGCATGAGGCACACAAAGTCCTTGGCCAAACTAAAACATCATTGTTATCAGCTCTGTTCCCAGGCCGAAAGTAAACAACACAGCTCTGCACCAGCTACCAAGAAGGAGAAAATTGACTGCTACTGCTGAACCTAGGACAATGGTGTGTCTCCAAGTCTCCTGATTGGAGGCCAAGGTGGACCAGTGGTGGTAGTCAATATGGCCAAGGCTGAGGTATTGTTTCAGGGAGTCCTTATATCCCCTCTTTGGGGCACTTCTCTTGCGGCAGCGGGTGGTGAGTTCACCATAAAACACAGTCTTAGGGAGGTGGTGATCGTCCATCCTGGAGACATTGTGGAGGCAGTGTTCTCACAGGAGAATGGATAATTGGTACATAAATTCTGAATAATACTGAAAGATACAGCAAGGCCATGAAAGGCCCGAGGAAGCCTAAACAAGCAAGATAAGAAGCTGGATTTTACCAAGTTAATGAGAACTGTGGACTGTTGGCAAGCGTTCGAGGTCAAGTTCTCACACCTGTGCTTAACCAATTATATGTTAGTCACTAAGGGTCTTCAAGACATTTATCCAATCATAATATGCCAAATCACTGTAAGTGCACGTAAGAAACAGTATTTAGGGTTTAAGGTTTTGTAATAAACAGCTTTTGTCTGATCATATTGATCTCTGACTGAGTCCATATATTTTCTGTGGCAACACATGCCCTGCCCAGCACAGCTGCAATTTCAGCAATATGGCCTTGATACTGGTGACACCTGCCTGTTCAAGGACAGTAACATGTGACACATAGTCAGTCCGATGGATGTTTAGAATTGTACGGAGGCAGCGCTGATAGAAGAGTTTGAGGAGTCTCAGGTGATGGCAGTAGGTAACATGATTCAGACCCATAGAAAAGAGTAGACAGTACAGTGGCTCTATAGACACTAATCTTTGTACTTTTCCTCAGGTGTTTATTGCACCAGACTCTTCTATGGAGTTTTCCGAAGGCTCTATATGCCTTTGCTATTCTGTTGTCTATCTCTTTGTCGATCGTGGCATCTGAGGAAATAATGCTTCCCAGATAGCTGAACTGCTGAACTGACTTAAGCTCTGACTCAGCAATGGTAATGTGGGGGGATGCGGAGAAAACTCCAGGAACCAACTTGGCAACAAAGTTTTCAAGTTGACAAGCAGGTATTCTTTATTGCAGCGCCGGGAGACATGGGGGATAACCTCCACCTAGCTTGTATCACCCCAATTGCCACACAAGCCGTCCTTTTATAGCCCCTGGTCATACATACATATTCATGAGGCTACGTATGGATTACATCATTTTCCAGAGAGTTCCTCGAATGCGTACAGAATTGTGGTGGTGGTCTCTGAGGGTCGTTTACTTCTTCCAACAATCTTCATCACTTCTGGCAGCCTTTGAAGCATGCACAGTAGATGCTCATACCAGTTTAATTGGTTCGTTAGCACCAGAGACATAATAATCCTCCTATCCTCCTACTTACCAGTTAGTTTAACTGTAGCCCATCCTGGACACCTGCTGTTCCCAGATACTCCTTATCCCTGTGTCCTGTTCTTCTAGACTTTTTTTTCTTAAAACTATGTCAACTGTAACAATTTATCTTGTGAGAATTCTCAGTATGTTCTCTGGCTGCACTCTCTCTATATTTTTTTCTCTATGTATCATGCACCTCAGTAATTTTCCATTGCTACTGTTACAAAGCCTTCAAACTTAACATTACTTAAAACTAATTCTAAAGATTTCTATATTCCATTTTGTGATTTTGTGCCCCCCCTTTGTCTCAAATTTCCCCCTTTTTCTATCCTTTTGCAAAATCTTTTGCAACTTGTTTTTTTTTATATATTCCCATTACCATCAAAAGTCTTTTTGAAATAATTTCCCGTTTCTACTTGCTGCTTAATTTCTTTCCTTTTCCAATCTTCATAATTTATCAAAGACCATTTACAACACCAGAGGGAACATTGTATCATACCACAAGTAATCAATATCAAAATAATTAACATCAATATTCCTGCAACCAGTTGCCTCAACCAGGAGAGATTGGGTAACCATGAAGTTACCTTTTTCCATATTTATTCAAAACCTCAGGAGGTGTCATCCACGGCCATTTCATGAAATATCTTAGTTTGTTTCCAAATTTCCTCCAGATCAGTTTCAATTCTGCCACTTTGGTCTATATAGGAACAACAGCTTTCATTGATTATGGAACAAACCCCTCCTTGTGATGCCAATAACATGTCTAGAGCCATTCAGTTTTGTAATGCCACTTTAGACAGGCTGGTTATCTCTTGCTGTTCTGCTGGAATTATATCAATGTTTTTACTTTCCACTTCCTCTATGGTTGCTGAGATATTTACAATTGCCTTCTCTAATTCACTTAGTCCCAAAGATGGAATTAGCCCTCTTACAAAACTATGAAATGCACTGTGCCGTTCAATAATAGGGTTAAACCCTCGCTTAATCTGTTTAGCAAAACTTCTAATCCAGGTCCCGCAAGGATATCTGTTGATAATAGTAAAATTGGGCATTATGGCACCTAAGGTGCATGCCCCCTTCCAGTTTGGGAGTAGAGTCTTATAAGCATTTTTTCCACATAACCAATACAATCCATTCCCTTTAGGAACAGGCCACCACTGAACTATGATACCATCTGTATTAATAGTATGATTACAATTTGAATGGTGACCTACATCTGTGGCATTTAAACAAACAAAATTTCCTACCCTGGTTCCTGGTGTAATACATCTTTGTGCACAGGTGTAATATTTATTACCTGGACTAGGATTAACTATCCCAAATTTTAACCTTTCCTTCAAATACAGATTTCTAGTGTTCACCCACAAATTTGTCCATGAGACAGTGTTAGGAATTGGAACTCCAATTAATGGGAGATCCAGGCTTTCTCCTGATTTAGGCAACTGTGCACACACCCAACAGTCACTACGATTAAAAACATTAGCAACATTCTGCACTAATTTCAGGTATAAGTTCTGGTCCCAAGCTTGTGCACCAGTTATCATATGAGTCCAAATTATGACGGACGCAATTTCATACGTAAGGGTCCTGAAGGTTCGATCTGCCATGTCTTCTCTGGCTCTGGTGCTTTCTTAATTCTTGAATAATGTATCCAGGCAGGTTGTTTCTTTATCTTCACTGCAGTCAAGGTGGTCAGTAATATCTGGTACAGTCCGCTCCACTTCTCCTATAGAGGATCTCCTGAAGAATTCTTAACATAAACCCAGTCTCCAGATCTGAAAGGGTGAATTGAATAATCCAAACCTCTTTCTCTTGTCCCTATTATTCTCTTATTTATCTCCTCCAAGTGTTTTCTCAGATTGATCAGAAACTTTCGGAGATAGCTTTCTCCCACTTCCTGAAGACTTTCTCCTTTAAACAGGGACTGATATGGTCTTCCATGCAAAATCTCAACTGGACTAATCTCTTCTTTCGACTGGGGTTTAATTCGAATTCCTAATAGAGCCAGTGGTAACGCCTGCTACCAATATAAATTCGTTTCCTGACATATTTTGCTAAGCTGTTGTTTAATCAGATGGTTCATCTTTTCTACTTGCCCACTGGCCTGTGGCCTGTATGGAACATGTAGTTGTCAATCAATTTCTAATTTTCTGCTAATTTCTTGTAACAATTTTGCACTAAAGTGTGAACCCTGGTCGGAAGAAATTGCGGCTGGTACTCCAAAACGAGGTATTCTTTCATTTAATAATGTTTTAATCACCTGTCTTGCATTATTTGTCCTACAAGGGAATGCTTCTGGCCAGCCTGAAAAAATATCCGTTAACACCAACAAATATCGATAACCACCTTTTCTTGGTAATTCAGAAAAATCTGTTTACCACTGCTGTCCCGGGTAACTTCCTCTCCCAATTGTCCCAATTTGATTTCTATTTTCAGTTTTAGGATTATTCTTAAGACATAACTGACATTGTTTTGTCACTAATTGAACTGTGGTGTATAGATTCATTCCTACAATTTGTTTGACTAAATATTTATACAAAGGGTTGCTACCCCAATGAGTTTTATTATGTTCTTCCTGAACTAACTTCCAGTGTTGGTTATAGGGGATTACAATTCGCCCATCAGGTATTTGAGCCCAAGCCTCTTTATTTTCCTGTCCCTTTAGATCCTCAATCAATTTTCTATCCTCTTTTGAATACCTAGGTTTAGATTTTTCAATTGTTAGTTTGCTGTCAGGGATTAAGGACATGATTTGGGATTGTTCAGCTGCTTGTTTGGCTTCAAAACCAGCCAAATTATTTCCAATTCCCTGATCAGAGTCACCTTTTTGATGTCCTCTACAGTACATAATAGCTACTTCTTCAGGTAGCTGAACAGCTTCCAGTAATCATAGAATTTCTGTAGCATGTATAATCTGTTTCCCTTGTGTGTTCAAAAGTCCTTGTTCTTTCCAGATAGCACCATGTGCATGGACCACACCAAATGCATATTTAGAATCAGTCCAGATATTTATCCTTTTATCTTTAGCCAGTTCCACGATTCCCGTTAATGCTATTATTTCTGCCTTCTGGGCGGAGGTGTTTGAGGGTAAAGGTTTATCTTCTATTACCTGTGAAGTGGTGGTAACGGCATGTCCTGCCTTTCATTTACCATTTTTCATGAAGCTACTACCATCAGTAAACCAAGAATCCGCGTCTTCCAGAGGCTTTTCTTTCAAGTCTGGTCAGCTCGAATATACAGTCTCTATGGTGGTCAAGCAGTCGTGTGTTAGTGGTTCTGTCGATTGTTCCTGCAAAAAGGATGCTGGATTCACAGCGTTAGTGACCACAATTTATATATCATCCTGTTCTACAATAGTGGCCTGGTATTTTAAGAAACGTGAAAGAGATAACCAGTGGGCTCCTTTCTGTTCCAGGACTGCTGATACCACATGGGACACTAACAGAGTTATCTTTTGTCCCAGGGTGAATTTGAGAGCCTCTTCAATATTCATGACGACTGGTGCCACAGCCCTTAGGCATCCGGGCTATCCTTTGCTCACTTCATTCAGCTGTTTTGAAAAATATGCCACTGCCCTTCTGTATGGTCCTAGTTTCTGAGCAAGGACCCCCAAGGCTATTCCCTGTTTTTCATAGGAATATAGCCAAAGCGGTTTAGTCACATCCGGAAGTCCCAGAGCTGGAGCTCTCATTAACTCTATCTTTAAATTTCTAAAAGCCTCCTCTGCTTTATCAGTCCAGTCCAAAGAGGGAAGGTTTCCCTTCAACAGTTTGTATAGTGGTCTTACCAGAACACCATAATCATGGATCCAGAGTCTGCACCATCCTGTCATTCCCAGGTATGTCTGGAGCTCCTTGACGGTCTGGCAAATAGCTTCTTTTCTGGCAGTTCCAAGTTCTCTCTGTCCTCCTGTTATTTCATATCCTAGGTAGGAAACTTGGGTTTGGATTAGTTGGGCCTTTTGTCTGGATACCCGATAACCATTCAGTCCCAGAAAATTTCATAATTCCACTGTCCACTGGATACATTCTTCCTTTGTTTCTGTAGCAATTAATAGGTCATTCACATATTGTAACAGAGTCCCCATCTGAGTGGGTGGCTTCCATGATTCTAGTTCTCGTGCTAGCTGATTTCCAGAAATTGTTGGACTGTTTTTAACCCCCTGTGGTAATACTGTCCAAGTTAATTGAGTTTTTCTTCCTGTGTCAGGATTCTCCCATTCAAAAGCAAATAAATTTTGGCTTTCTTTGGCTAATGGTAAGCAAAAGAAAGCATCCTTTAAATCCAGGATGGCAAACCATTTCTGATTTAATTTTAATTTGGTCAATCAAGTATATGGATTAGCCACCACAGGGTGGATGTCCTCTACTATTTTATTTATTGCCCTTAAATCTTGAACTAGCCTATAGCTTTTCCCTTCTGCTTTCTTTACTGGTAAAATAGGGGTGTTATTTTCTGATTCACATTCCACTAATAACCCATATCTTAAAAATTTATCAATTATTTCTTTAATTCCCCTTCTATCTTGTATTCTTAGAGGATACTGTTTTATTCGAACTGGGCAGGCCCCCCTTTTTATTTCAATTTTAATAGGCAAAGCATTCTTGGCCTTACCTGGAATTTCGGATGCTCAGACTCCCGGATATACCTGATTGAGGATTTCTTCTACTTTGGGTGAATTGGTCTTTTCGATTTCCTGTTGAATTAATGACACACTCATAGCTTCAATTAATTGGTCCTCTTTTACTTTTAGTTCTATTTCACCTCTTTTGAAAGTTATGATCGCCTCCAAATGTTGTAATAAATCTCTTTCCAATAATGATTTGGGTGAATTTGGCATATATAGAAATTTATGTACCCCAATTTGTTTT
>NW_026640379.1:0-580 GCF_028554395.1 Pezoporus wallicus | reverse complement strand
TTGGGGCTTTTTTGTTCTGTTTTAGGTCTGTTTTGGGGCCCTGACACTGTATCTCATAGCAGAAGGAGGACAAGGTGGTTTTGTCCTGCTTTTTGGGGTGTTTTGGGGTGTTTTTGGCCTGTTTTGGGTCTGTTTTGAGGCTCTGACCTTGTGTCCTATAGAAGAAGCAGGACAAGGTGGTTTTGGGTTGGTTTTGGGGTTTTTGGAGTGTTTTTGTCCTGTTTTGGGTCTGTTTCAGGGCTCTGACCCTGTATCCCACATGACAAAAATAGGACAAAACCACCCCAAAACCTCCTTGTCCTGCTTCTCCTGTGGGATACAGGGTCAGAGCCCTGAAACAGACCCAAAACAGGACAAAAACACTCCATAAACCCCAAAACCAGCTCCAAAACCCCAAAACCAACCCAAAACCACCTTGTCCTGCTTCTTCTATAGGACACAAGGTCAGAGCCTCAAAACAGACCCAAAACAGGCCAAAAACACCCCAAAACACCCCAAAAGCAGGACAAAACCACCTTGTCCTCCTTCTGCTATGAGATACAGTGTCAGGGCCCCAAAACAGACCTAAAACAGAACAAAA
>NW_026640378.1:0-5838 GCF_028554395.1 Pezoporus wallicus | reverse complement strand
TGGCATTGCTTCTCGTGGCCTTGCCTTGCCTGGCCTTGCTTTGCTTGCCTTGCCTTATCTTGCCTTGTATTGCCTTGCCTTGCCTGGCCTTGTCTGGCCTGTCCTGGACATGCACTGCCTGGCCTGGCCTTGCCTTGCCTTGCCTCGCCTTGCCATGCCTTACCTTGATTTGCGTTGACTTGAAATACCTTGCCTGGCCTGGCCTGTCATGACCTGGGGTGGCCTTACGTTCCCTGGCCTTGAGTCGCCTGGCCTTGCCTGGCTTGGCCTTGCCTCCCCTGGCCTTCCCTGGCTTAACCTGGCCTTGCATTGCCTGCCCTGGACTGGCCTTGCCTTGCCTTGCCTAGCCTTGCCTTCCCTTCCCTAGCCTTGCCTTCCCTTCCCTTCCTTTCCCTTTCCTTGCCTTCCCTTGACTTGCCTGCCTTGCCTTGCCTTGCCTTTCCTGGCCGGGCTTTTCCATGGCTTGCCTTACCTGGCCTTACCTAGCCTTGCATGTACTGGACAGCCCTGGACGGGCCTTGCTTGCCTAGCCTCACCTGGCCTTACCTGCCCTTGCCTGGCTTGGGCTGGCCTTGTCTTGCCTTACCTGGCCTGCATTGCCTGTCCTGAACGAGCCTTGCCTTGTCTTGCCTTGCCTTGCCTTGCCTGGCCTGGCCTGCCAAGGGTTTGCCTATACTGGCCTGCCCTTGCATTTCCTGGCATGGCCTGGCCTGGCCTTTCATGGGCTGTCCTGGCCTTGCCTTCCCTTGCCTGACCTGGCCATTCCTTGCCTTACCTGGACTTACACTGCCTGTCCTGGCCTGTCCTCAACTGAACTTGCCATATCTGGCCTTGCATTGGCAGTCCTGGTCTTGACTGGCCTTGCCTGGCCTGGCCTTGCCTGCCCTTGCCTGGCTTGGGCTGGCCTGGCCTTGCCTTACCTGGCCTTACCTGGCCTGCATTGACTGTCCGGGACGAGCCTTGCCTTGCTTTGCCTTGCCTTGCCTAGACTTGCCTCTCCTGGCCTGGCCTGGCCTTGCCTTGCCTTGCCTTGCATTGCCTTGCCTTGCCTGGTCTGGTCTGGACTTTCCTTGCATGGCTTGGCCTGGCCTGGCTTGGCCTGTCCTTGCCTTGCCTCACCTTGCCTTGCCTTGTCTCCCCTTGCCTTTCCTTGCCAGTCCTTGCTTGGCCTTACCTTGCCTGGCCTTTCTTTTCCTTGCCTCCCCTTGATTTGCCCTTCCTTGCCTTGCTTGGCCTTGTCTTGCCTTCCCTTGCCTGTCCTTGCCTGGACTTGCCTGGCCTGCCCTTGCCTTCCCTTGCCTTGCTTTCCTTGCCTTGCCTTGCCTGGCCTGTTTTTGTATGACCTGGCCGAGCCTGGCCTGGCCTGGCCTTGCATGGCCTTACCTGGCCTTGCATTGCCCGTCCTGCAATTTCCTTGCATTGCCTTGCCTTGCTTAGTTCACCTTGCCTTGCCTTTCCTTGCCTTGACTTGCCTTTCTTTGTCTTGCCTTGCCTTGCCTTGCCATGCCTTGCCTGGCCTGGCCATGCATGGACTTCCCTGGCCTTGCCTGACCTGGCTTTAACTGGACTTACCTGGCCTTTCCTGGCCTTACCTGGCCTTGCATGGACTGGGCAGTCGTGGACTGGCCTTGCCTTGCCTAGCCTTACCTGGCCATGCCAGGCCTTGCCTGGCCTGGCCTGGTTTTGTATGACTTGGCCTATCCTGGCCTGGCCAGGCCTGGGCTGGCATTGCCTGGCCTTACCTGGCCTTGCATTGCCTGGCCTTGCATTGCCTCTCCTGGACTTGCCTAGCCTTGTCTTGCCTTGCCTTGCATTGCCTGTCCTGGACTTGCCTAGCCTTACCTTGCCTTGCCTTGCTTAGCCTTGCCTTGCCTTGCCTGTCCTAGCCTTGCCTTGCCTGGTCTGGCCTGGCCTTTCCATGGCTTGCCTTACCTGGCCTTACCTGGCCTTGCATGTACTGGCCAGTCCTGGACTGGCCTTGTTTGCCTAGCCTCACCTGGCCTTACCTGCCCTTGCCTGGCTTGGGCTGGCCTTGTTTTGCCTTACCTGGCCTGCATTGCTTGTCCTGAACGAGCCTTGCCTTGTCTTGCCTTGCCTTGCCTTGCCTGGCCTGCCAAGGGTTTGCCTATACTGGCCTGCCCTTGCATTTCCTGGCATGGCCTGGCCTGGCCTTTCATGGGCTGTCCTGGCCTTGCCTTCCCTTGCCTGACCTGGCCATTCCTTGCCTTACCTGGACTTACACTGCCTGTCCTGGCCTGTCCTCAACTGAACTTGCCATATCTGGCTTTGCATTGGCAGTCCTGGTCTTGACTGGCCTTGCCTGGCCTGGCCTTGCCTGGCCTTGCCTTGCCTTATCTGGCCTTACCTGGCCTGCATTGCCTGTCCGGGACGAGCCTTGCCTTGCTTTGCCTTGCCTTGCCTAGACTTGCCTCTCCTGGCCTGGCCTGGCCTGGTCTGCCTTGCCTTCCCTGGCCTTGCCTTGCCTTGCATTGCCTTGCCTTGCCTGGCGTGGTCTGGACTTTCCTTGCATGGCTTGGCCTGGCCTGGCCTGGCCTGGCCTGTCCTTGCCTTGCCTCGCCTTGCCTTGCTTTGTCTTGCCTTGCCTTTCCTTGCCAGTCTTTGCTTGGCCTTACCTTGCCTGGCCTTTCTTTTCCTTGCCTTCCCTTGATTTGCTTTTCCTTCCCTTGCCTGTCCTTGCCTTGCCTTCCCTTGCCTGTCCTTGCCTTGCCTTGCCTGGACTTGCCTGGCCTTGCCTGGCCTGCCCTTGCTTTGCCTGGCCTTGCTTGCCTTGCCTTGCCTTGCCTGGTTTTGTATGACCTGGCCGAGCCTGGCCTGGCCTGGTCTTGCATGGCCTTACCTGGCCTTGCATTGCCCGTCCTGCAATTTCCTTGCATTGCCTTGCCTTGCTTTGCTTCACCTTGCCTTGCCTTTCCTTGCCTTGCCTTGCCTTGCTTTTCCTTGCCTTGCCTTGCCTTGCCTTGCCTTTCTTTGTCTTGCCTTGCCTTGCCTTGCCTTGCCATGCCTTGCCTGGCCTGGCCTGGCCATGCATGGACTTCCCTGGCCTTGCCTGACCTGGCTTTACCTGGACTTACCTGGCCTTTCCTGGCCTTGCATGGACTGGGCAGTCCTGGACTGGCCTTGCCTTGCCTCGCCTTACCTTGCCTTGCCAGGCCTTGCCTGGCCTGCCCTGGTTTTGTATGACTTGGCTTAGCCTGGCCTGGCCAGACCTGGGCTGGCATTGCCTGGTCTTACCTGGCCTTGCATTGCCTGGCCTTTCCTGGCCTTGCATTGCCTGTCCTGGGCTTGCCTTGCCTTGCCTTGCCTTGCTTAGCCTTGCCTTGCCTTGCCTGACCTGGCCTTCCCTTGCATGACCTGGGCTATCATGGCCTGGGCTAGCATGGCCTTGCCTGATCTTTACCTGGCCTGGCCTGGCCTGGCTTTGTCTTGCCTGTCCTTGCCTGGCTTGGCCTTACCTTGCCTGGCATTGCCTAGCCTTGCCTTGCCTTCCTTTGCCTTGTCTTGCCTGGCCTTGACTGGCTTGGCCTTTCCTGGTCTTACCTGGACTTACCTGGTCTTGCATTGCATGTCCTGGCCTCTCCTGGACTGGACTGGGCTTGCCTTGTCTTGCCTGGCCTAGTCTGGCCTTGCCTTGCATTGCCTGCCCTGGTCTGGCCTTGCTTACCTGGCCTGGCCTGGCCTGGCCTGGCCTTGCCTCGCCTGGTCTTGCCTGGCCTTACCTGGTTTTGCCTTGCCTTGCCTTGTCTGCCTGGGCTTCCTTGGTGTGGACTGGCCTTGCTGGCCTGGCCTAGTCTTGCCTGGCCTGTCCTTAATGGCCTATCCTTACCTGGCCTGGCCTGGCCTTGCCTTGCCTCGACTAGGCTGCCTTGCCTTGCCTTGCCTAGCATTTCCTGGCCTGGCCTGGATTTCCTTGCCTTGCCTTGCCTTGCCTCTCATTTCCTTGCCTTGCCTTGCCTGGCCTTGCCTTGTCTTGAATTTCCTTTACTGGCCTGGCCTGGCCTGGCGTTGGCTGGCCTTGTCTGTCCTGATATTACCTATCCTTACCTGGCCTTACCTGGTCTGACCTGGCATTGCAATGCCTGTCCTGGTATGTCCCAGAGTGGCCTTGCACTGCCTTGCATTGCTGTGCCTTGCCTGGCCTTGTTTTGATTTGCCTAGACTCACCTGGCCTTCCCTGGCCTGGCCTGGCCTGGCCTTGACTGGCTTGGCCTTTCCTGGTCTTACCTATTCTTACCTGGTCTTGCCTTGCATGTCCTGGCCTCTCCTGGACTGAACTGGGCTTGCCTTGCCTGGCCTTACCTTGCCTTGCCTTGCCTTGCCTTGCCTGGGCTTGCATGGCCTGGCATGGCCTGGCCTGGCCTTTCCTGCCTGCCCATGTCTTGCCTGGCCATGTCTTGCCTCTCCTGGGGTTGTCTTGACTTGCCTTGCCTTGTATTACCTTGACTTGCCTTGCCTTGTATTACCTTGCCTTGCCTGGACTTGCCTGGCCTGCCCTGGTTTTGTATGACCTGGACTGGCTTGGCTTGGCCTTGCCTTGCCTTACCAAGCTTTCCATTGCCTGTCCTGGAGCTGCGTAAACTTGCCTTTCCTTGTGTTGTGTAGCCTTGCCTTGTCTAGGCTTGCCTTGCCTTGCCTTGATTGTCTGGCCTGTGCTTCCCTTGCCTTGCCTTGCCTTGACTTGAATGGCCTTGCCTGGCCTATCCTGGCCTGGTCTGGACTGGCCTGGCCTGGTGTTGCCTTGCCGTGCCTTGCATTGCCTTGCTTTGCCTGGCCTTGCATTCATGGCCTGGCCTGGCCTGGCCTTGGCTTACCTGGCTTTACCTGGCCTGGCCTTGGCTTACCTGGCTTTACCTGGCCTTGCATTGCCTGTCTTGGACTGGCCTTGCCTTGCCTTGCCTTGCCTTGCCAGGCCTTGCCAGGCCTTGCCAGGCCTGCCCTGGTTTGGCCTGGCCTGGCCTTGCCTTCCCTGTCATTTCCTGGCCTTGCATTGCCTTGATTGGCCTGACCTGGCCTGGCCTGGCCTGACCTTGACTGGCCTTGCCTCGACTGGCCTTGCCTTGCCTAGCCTTATGTTGCCTTTCCTTGCCTTGCCTGGCCTGGCCTGGCCTGGCCTGGCCTTCATGGCATGGCCTTTCCTTGCCTTGCCTTACCTGGCCTTACCTGGCCTAGCATTGCCTGTCCTGGACTTGCCTTGCCTTGCATTGCCTTGCCTTGCCTAGCCTTGCCTTGCTTTGAATTGCCTTGCCTCGCCTAGCCTTGCCTGGCCTGGCCTTGACCTGCTTGGCCTTGCCTGGACTGGCATTGCCTTGCCTTCTGTTGCCTTGCTGTGCCTTGCCTTTCCCTGCCTAGACTTTCCTTGCCTGGCCTAGCCTGGACTGGCCTTGCCCTCGCCGGCCTTGATTGGCCTGAGCTTGCCTGCCCTTGCCTGGCCTTGGCTGGCCAGGCCTTGCCTTACTTGGCCTTACCTGTCCTGGGCTTGCCTTACCTGGCCTGAACTGCAACTACTGCATGGGCCTTGCCTTGCCTTACCTTGCCTTACCTTGCCTTACATGGCCTTTACCTGGCCTTGCATGGACTGGCCAGTCCTGGACCGGCCTTGCCTTGCCTAGACTTACCTTGCCGTGACTGGCCTTGCCTTGCCTTCCTGGCCTGGCCTGGCCAGGCCTTGCCTTGCATTGACTTTTCTTGCCTTGTCTTGCCTGGCTTTTTTTTGCCTTGCCTTCCCTGGCCTTATCTGGCCTTGTGTTGCCTGTCCTGGACTGGCCTTGCCTTGCCTTGCCTTACCTGGCCCTACCTGGCTGTCCTGGAGTGGCCTTGCTT
>NW_026640377.1:0-593 GCF_028554395.1 Pezoporus wallicus | reverse complement strand
CACAGTCCAGGAGGTTCCTCAAAATGGTGGTGTCGCGGTTTAAACCCAGTCAGGTAACTTGTTCACTCACTCCCAGTGAGTGGTGCCGAGGTGACAACAATCGAGGTCCATGTCCCCCCCCCACCAGGGTTCTCCCCCACTCCCGGAGGAAAGTTATGAAAAATTATGGCTGTCAGGTGAAGTTCCTGATGACTAGAAAAAGGGAAATATAACCCCCATTTTCAAGAAGGGGAAAATGGATGACCCAGGAAACTACAGACCAGTCAGTCTCACCTCTGTGTCTGACAAAATCTTGGAGCAGATTCTCCTGGAAGGCATGCTAAGGCACACGAAAAACAACAAGGTGGTTGGTAACAGCCAGCATGGCTTCACTAAAGCTAAAACCTGCCTGACCAATTTGGTGGCCTTCTATGATGGGGCTACAGAACTGATGGACAGGGGTAGAGCAGCTGATGTCATCTACCTGGACTTCTGCAAAACGTTCGACACGGTTCTGCATGCCATCCTTGTCTCTAAATTGGAGAGATCAATTTGATAGGTGCACCACTTGGTGGATAAAGAAATGGCTGGATGGCCGCACACAAAAAGTAACT
>NW_026640376.1:0-5842 GCF_028554395.1 Pezoporus wallicus | reverse complement strand
ACAAGAGGCTGCAGAGACCTGGGCCCAGGCACAGCACCGAGGTGACCCCCATTGACCCACATTGACCCCCATTGACCCACATTGACCCACATTGACCCACATTGACCCACATTGACCCACATTGACCCACATTGACCCCCATTGACCCACATTGACCCACATTGGCACCCATTGACCCCCATTGACCCCCATTGATCCCCACTGACCCACATTGATCCACATTGACCCTCATTGACCCACATTGATCCCCAGTGACCCCCATTGATCCCCAGTGACCCACATTGACCCCCATTGATCCCCAGGGACCCACATTAACCCACATTGACCCCCATTGACCCACATTGACCCCCATTGACCCACATTGACCCCCATTGGCACCCATTGACCCACATTGACCCCCATTGGCACCCATTGAGCCACATTGACCCCCATTGAGCCCCATTGACCCACCTTGACCCCCATTGACCCACATTGACCCCCATTGACCCACATTGACCCCCATTGACACCCATTGACCCACATTGACCCCCATTGGCACCCATTGACCCACATTGACCCCCATTGACACCCATTGACCCACATTGACCCCCATTGTCACCCATTGACCCACATTGACCCCCATTGACACCCATTGACCCACATTGACCCCCATTGACCCCCATTGACCCACATTGACCCACATTGACCCCCATTGACCCACATTGACCCACATTGACCCACATTGACCCCCATTGACACCCATTGACCCACATTGACCCCCATTGGCACCCATTGACCCACATTGACCCCCATTGACACCCATTGACCCACATTGACCCCCAGTGACCCACATTGACCCCCAGTGACCCACATTGACCCCCACTGACCCACATTGACCCACATTGACCCACATTGACGCCCATTGACCCACATTGACCCACATTGACCCACATTGACCCCCATTGACCCCCATTGACCCACATTGAGCCCCATTGACCCACATTGACACCCATTGACCCACATTGACCCCCATTGACCCACAATGACCCACATTGACCCACATTGACCCCCATTGACCCACATTGAGCCCCATTGACCCACATTGACCCACATTGACCCACATTGACCCCCATTGACCCACAATGACCCCCATTGACACCCATTGACCCACATTGACCCCCATTGGCACCCATTGACCCACATTGACCCCCATTGAGCCCCATTGACCCACATTGACCCACATTGACCCACATTGACCCCCATTGACCCACATTGACCCACATTGACCCCCATTGACCCCCATTGACCCCCATTGACCCACATTGACCCACATTGACCCACATTGACGCCCATTGACCCACATTGAGCCCCATTGACCCACATTGACACCCATTGACCCCCATTGACCCACATTGACCCACATTGACCCACATTGAGCCACATTGACCCACATTGACCCCCATTGACCCACATTGAGCCCCATTGACCCACATTGACACCCATTGACCCCCATTGACCCACATTGACCCACATTGACCCACATTGACACCCATTGACCCCCATTGACCCCCATTGACCCCCATTGACCCACATTGACCCACATTGACCCACATTGACCCCCATTGACCCACATTGGCCCCCATTGACCCCCATTGACCCCCATTGACCCCCATTGACCCACATTGGCTCCCATTGACCCCCATTGCCCCCCGTAGACCCCCATTGATCACCATTGACTCCCATTGACTTCCATTGACCCCCATTGCCCCCATTGCCCTTCATTGCCTCCCATTGCCCCCCATAGACTGCCATTGATCCCCATTGATCCCCATTGCCTCCCATTGACCCCCATTGCCCCCCATTGCCCCCCATTGACCCCATTGACTCCCTTTGACCCCCATTGACCCCACTTGATCCCAATTGACCCCCATTGACTCCCATTGACCCCCATTGACTCCCATTGACCCCCATTGCCCCCCACATTGACCCCCATTGCCCCCCATTTCCCCCCCATAGCCCCCCATTGACCCCCCATTTCCCCCCATTGACCCCCATTCCCCCCCATTCCCCCCCATTCCCCCCCATTTCCCCCCATTGCCCCCCCATCCCCCCATTCCCCCCCATTGACCCCTATCGACCCCATTGACCCCCATTGCCCCTCATTGCCCCCCATTGACTCCCATTGCCCCCCATTGACCCCATTGACTCCCATTGCTCCCCATTGCCCCCCATTGCCCCCCATTGCCCCCATTGCCCCCCATTGACCCCCATTGCCTGCAGGTGACTGTGACCGAGGAGATGGCCGCCCCACACCGCGTCTCCCGCCCCGGGGACGATTGGGACAGCGAAGGGGGGGGCGGCTTCTCCGTCTTCTACGATGGGTTCAGCGTGGACGGGCACGGGGACTCCGACAGCAAGGTGCCAATGGGGGGGGCTATGGGGTAATGGGGGTCAATGGGGTAATGGGGGTCAATGGGGTAATGGGGGATATGGGGTAATGGGGGTCAATGGGGTAATGGGGGTCAATGGGGTAATGGGGGTCAATGGGGTAATGGGGGGTATGGGCCCCATAGGGGGCTATGGGGCGGGGGGGGTGTGGGGGGTAATGGGGGTCAATGGGGTAATGGGGGGTAAGGGGTAAAGGGGGTAAATGGGGAAAATGGGGGTAATGGGGACTATGGGGGTCAATGGGGTAATGGGGGTCAATGGGGACTATGGGGGTCAATGGGGTAATGGGGGCTATGGGGTAATGGGGGTCAATGGGGTAATGGGGGTCAATGGGGTAATGAGGGTCAATGGGGTAATGGGGGATATGGGGTAATGGGGGTCAATGGGGTAATGGGGCTATGGGGTAATGGGGGTCAATGGGGTAATGGGGGCTATGGGGTAATGGGGGTCAATGGGGAAAATGGGGGTAATGGGGACTATGGGGGTCAATGGGGTAATGGGGGTCAATGGGGACTATGGGGGTCAATGGGGTAATGGGGGCTATGGGGTAATGGGGGTCAATGGGGTAATGGGGGTCAATAGGGGGGCTAATGGGGGTCAATGGGGCAGGGGGGGATATGGGGGGCAATGGGGGTCAATGGGGTAATGGGGCTATGGGGTAATGGGGGCTATGGGGTAATGGGGGTCAATGGGGAAAATGGGGGTAATGGGGACTATGGGGGTCAATGGGGTAATGGGGGCTATGGGGTAATGGGGGTCAATGGGGACTATGGGGGTCAATGGGGTAATGGGGGCTATGGGGTAATGGGGGTCAATGGGGTAATGGGGGTCAATGGGGTAATGAGGGTCAATGGGGTAATGGGGGATATGGGGTAATGGGGGTCAATGGGGTAATGGGGCTATGGGGTAATGGGGGTCAATGGGGTAATGGGGGCTATGGGGTAATGGGGACTATGGGGGTCAATGGGGCAATGGGGGCTGTGGGGTAATGGGGGCAATGGGGTAATGGGGCTAATGGGGACTATGGGGGTCAATGGGGTAATGGGTGTAATGGGGTTAATGGAGAGTATGGGGGTCAATGGGGTAATGGGGCTATGGGGTAATGGGGACTATGGGGGTCAAAGGAGTAATGGGGGCTATGGGGGTCAAAGGGGTAATGGGGGCTATGGGGGTCAAAGGGGTAATGGGGGCTATGGGGCTCAATGGGGGGATCAGTGGGGGTGGTCAATAGGGATCAATGGGGGGTTAGTGGGTGTCATTGGGTATCAATGGGTGTCAATGGGTATCAGTGGGTATCAATGGGTGTCAATGGGGATCAATGGGGATCAATGGGTGTCAATGGGGATCAATGGGGATCAATGGTTGTCAATGGCGATCAATGGGCATCAATGGGTGTCGATGGGGATCAATGGTTCTCAGTGGGTCTCAGTAGGTGTCAATGGGTCTCAATGGGTGTCAATAGGGATCAATGGGTGTCAGTGGGTGTCCATGGGGATCAATGGGTCTCAATGGGTGTCAATAGGGATCAGTGGGGATCAATGGGTCTCAATGGGTGTCAATAGGGATCAATGGGTGTCAACGAGTGTCAGTGGGGATCAATGGGTCTCAGTGGGTGTCAATGGGTATCAATGGGTGTCAATAGGGATCAATGGGTCTCAATGGGTGTCAATGGGTATCAATGGGTGTCAATAGGGATCAATGGGTCTCAATGGGTGTCAATAGGGATCAATGGGTGTCAATGGGTATCAATGGGTCTCAATGGGTGTCAATGGGTCTCAATGGGTGTCAATAGGGATCAATGGGTCTCAATGGGTGTCAATAGGGATCAATGGGTCTCAATGGGTGTCAATGGGTATCAATGGGTGTCAATAGGGATCAATGGGTGTCAATAGGGATCAATGGGTCTCAATGGGTGTCAATGGGGATCAATGGGGATCAATGGTTGTCAATGGCGATCAATGGGCATCAATGGGTGTCGATGGGGATCAATGGGTCTCAGTGGGTCTCAGTAGGGATCAATGGGTCTCAATGGGTGTCAATGGGTCTCAATGGGTGTCAATAGGGATCAATGGGTCTCAATGGGTGTCAATAGGGATCAATGGGTCTCAATGGGTGTCAATAGGGATCAATGGGTCTCAATGGGTGTCAATAGGGATCAATGGGTCTCAGTGGGTGTCAATAGGGATCAATGGGTCTCAATGGGTGTCAATAGGGATCAATGGGTCTCAATGGGTGTCAATAGGGATCAATGACTCTCCCTGGTGTCAATAGGGATCAATGGGTCTCAATGGGTGTCAATAGGGATCAATGGGTCTCAATGGGTGTCAATGGGTCTCAATGGGTGTCCATGGGTATCAATGGGTCTCAATGGGTGTCAATGGGTCTCAATGGGTCTCAATGGGTGTCAATGGGTCTCAATGGGTGTCCATGGGTATCAATGGGTCTCAATGGGTGTCAATGGGTATCAGTGGGTCTCAATGGGTGTCAATGGGTCTCAATGGGTGTCAATAGGGATCAATGGGTCTCAATGGGTATCAATGGGTCTCAATGGGTGTCAATGGGTATCAATGGGTGTCAATAGGGATCAATGGGTCTCAATGGGTGTCAATGGGTATCAATGGGTCTCAATGGGTGTCAATGGGTGTCAATGGGTATCAATGGGTGTCAATAGGGATCAATGGGTCTCAATGGGTGTCCATGGGTATCAATGGGTCTCAATGGGTGTCAATGGGTGTCAATGGGTATCAATGGGTCTCAATGGGTGTCAATAGGGATCAATGGGTCTCAGTGGGTGTCAATAGGGATCAATGGGTCTCAGTGGGTGTCAATAGGGATCAATGGGTCTCAATGGGTGTCAATAGGGATCAATGGGTCTCAATGGGTCTCAATGGGTGTCCATGGGTATCAATGGGTCTCAATGGGTGTCAATGGGTCTCAATGGGTCTCAATGGGTGTCAATGGGTCTCAATGGGTGTCCATGGGTATCAATGGGTCTCAATGGGTGTCAATGGGTATCAGTGGGTCTCAATGGGTGTCAATGGGTCTCAATGGGTGTCAATAGGGATCAATGGGTCTCAATGGGTATCAATGGGTCTCAATGGGTGTCAATGGGTATCAATGGGTGTCAATAGGGATCAATGGGTCTCAATGGGTGTCAATGGGTATCAATGGGTCTCAATGGGTGTCAATGGGTGTCAATGGGTATCAATGGGTGTCAATAGGGATCAATGGGTCTCAATGGGTGTCCATGGGTATCAATGGGTCTCAATGGGTGTCAATGGGTGTCAATGGGTATCAATGGGTCTCAATGGGTGTCAATAGGGATCAATGGGTCTCAGTGGGTGTCAATAGGGATCAATGGGTCTCAGTGGGTGTCAATAGGGATCAATGGGTGTCAATGGGTGTCAATAGGGAT
>NW_026640375.1:0-579 GCF_028554395.1 Pezoporus wallicus | reverse complement strand
AGGCTCTGGACGGATTCTATTCAAATGCTTTTCCTGTATGAAAGTGAGCAGTGAAAGCAACGATGAATGCACCAATGTAGGATTGTGTGCTGAACAGGTCCAGCACCAGCTTTCAATCCTGGCTCTTCTGCTGTGGGAGCAGAGGCCAAACGTTCGTGCTGTACTCACTGTGCTGCTGGGCAGCTGAGAGACACCACCTGAGAATTTGGATTCAAATGGACTTTTAGGTATGAAACCGAGGAGAGACTGCAATGATGGTGACCCCGTTGCAAAGCTGCTTGTGTGCTGAAGAAGCAGAGCACTAGCTTTCCCTGCTGCTCCTTCTGCCGTGTGAGCAGATGCCACTGTTCATTCTGTGCTGACTGTGTTGCTGCGCAGCAGAGAGCAGCCTCTGGACTGATTCCATTCAAATGCTTTTCCTGTATGAAAGTGAGCAGTGAAAGCAACGATGGATGCACCAATGTAAAGGGGATTGTGTGCTGAACAGGTCCAGCACCAGCTTTCAATCCTGGCTCTTCTGCTGTGGGAGCAGAGGCCAAACGTTCGTGCTGTACTCACTGTGCTGCTGGGCAGCTGAGA
>NW_026640374.1:0-5896 GCF_028554395.1 Pezoporus wallicus | reverse complement strand
GGCATTTGGAAAGGTCCTGTGAAAGTAAAGCTGACTGGTCGAGGTTATATGTGTGTAATTACAGATTCCGGTCTGCAGTGGGTGCCAGCCCGATGGGTGAAACCCTGGAAAGAGTCAGCACCGCCCAGGGAGAGCCAGGACACCCCCCTTGTCAGTGACTGAATGAATTGAAATTTGATCTTAGGACATCTGTTTTATGGATGTTTTCAGTCCTTCTTAAAGTGAAGGGAGCAACCTTTTTTACGTTAAAGTAAACCAAAAAAAAAAACACAAAAAAAACCAAAAAAGACCCACCCCAAAAAAAACAAAAAAACTCTCCCCCGATGGTGGGAAGGTCTGTCGTATGCTCTTATCAGGGGTATTGGGCAGACTGTGACGGACCGTGGACTTGGGACCCCATATACATCTCATTTGATACAGTCTCTCTGTGATACTCATGTACTAGAAATTGGTAAATATAAGCATGTCCATGTTTCTATCGACCTTTGGAGATTGTGGAGACAGTGTTCTCACAGGAGAATACATAATTAGTACATAAACTCTGAATAATCCTGAAAGATACAGCAAGGCCATGGGAGGCCCAAAGAAGCTTAAGGAAGCAAGATAAAAAGAAGCTGGAATTCACTGAGTTAATGAGAACTGTGGACTGTTGGAAAGCTTTCGAGGTCAAGTTCTCACACCTGTGCTTAACCAATTATATGTTAGTCACTAAGGGTCTTCAAGACATGTATCCAATCATAATATGCCAAATCACTGCAACTGCATGTAAGAAATAGTATATAAGGAGTTAAGGCTTTGTAATAAATTTGGCAATCGCTTGATCACATTGATTGTCTCTGCGTTGTCCATGACTCCCGCGTCAACAAGTGGCACCCGAACAGGGACCCTCCGATCGGTAACTCGATGAAGACGAGTTTGAAGGTCCGACGAAAAGGAGGGGGTGGAGAGCCGGCCGAAAGTCAGCGCTGCCCCATCGCTGGGAAGTCAGACATCTGCAAAACTTTGGGAATCTCACCCTGATCAGGTGAGCGGCCGGGGAGGAGATGGGGCACTTGCTATCCAAAGAGGAACAGGCGGTGGTGAAGCTCCTCCAACACATTCTCTCTAAGAGAGGACTGCAATATGATAGTGCCACCTTACAGAGGCTGTTAAAGTGGTCCTGTGATCGCGAGGTTAGTAAAGGGACCAAAGATGCACAGAAACACTCTACACTTTGGAGATTGGTGCTTGAGACTTTGAAAGAGATGAAATTGGAATGGGCGGCGGTAGCTTCTGTATTTGCCGCCACAGCTCCAGAAGGGGCTGTCTCCCCTAACCCCCATCATAGAGCTGCGGCTATGACTTTTGCACCTCCTGTGGTACCTGGAACGGCGCCAAAAAAATCAACGCCCCGAGCCAATGAAAGCAAGAGCCAGGTCTGCAGATGGCCACATACCGAACGAGAGACATCTGACAAGAAAGACATAGCTGCGAACAACGGAGACCCTGAGTTCGATCCAGGATCAGACCCTGAGTCCCCTGCATCCGAGCCAGATTTATATCCTCTGCTTCCAGACTCTGACTTTTCGTCTCCCGGGTCGGTCTGCTCGGCTCATCAGCCCACTGGCCCTGGAGACGCTCAGCTGCAACAATTGATGAAAAAGCTTGAATCCCTTGAGACTCAGATTGAGACATCTCTATCGGTGCCACCACCTTATTCTCCGTAAAACCCCTTCCTTAAAGAAGGCAAACAGGGGGAGGGGGTGGGAGAGGTATCGGGGGGCACGAATCCTGCGCACTGTTGGCACGGGTTAATCAAAAATGCGATTCTTACTGGTGAATTTTCGGCAGTGGGCCTCTCTGCATATCCTGAGTTTACTACACAGCAGGGGGTAAAGACTGGGAAGCATTTGATCTCAAAATAGTTGAGGCCTGACAAGCGGTGACCACATACGGGTTAAAATCCTCTTATACTCAAGCTGTATATGTTATGATTTTTTTTGCGATTGACAGGAGACTTCAATGACTCCCCTGCTATAATACATGGTCAGGCATTAGGTTCAGGCTATGTGACTAGAACTCCGGGTATTCTGGTCCAGTAAAGGATTTGGAAACCAGCATTTGGAAAGGTCCTGTGGAAGTAAAACTAACTGGTCAAGGTTATATGTGTGTAAATTACAGATTCCAGTTTGTGGTGGGTGCCAGCTCGATGGGTGAAACCCTGGAAAGAGTCAGCATCACCCCAGGACACCCCCCTTGTCAGTGATTGAATTAATTGAAATTTCAGCTTAGGACATCCATTTTATGGATGATTTCAGCCTTTCTTAAAGTGAAGCGAGCAACCTTTTTTTAGGTTAAAGTAAAAAAAAAAAACAACAGACACCCCCCCCCCCCCGACCTTTAGAGACCTTTATAGATATTGCTGGCCACTTCTTCCAACATAGGTTGGCCACCTGTGTCGGAATGAGTGTGCATTTTGGTCAGTATAAAAGCCCAAGCCTCATACGATGTGGGGGAGGCAGAGCCTTTGCGGGGACACCCAATAAGGATGAGCCTGCCACCTCGCACTGCAATGATGCTTCTCGGAGCTGGTTTGCTGTTAGTCTCCACAGGGTCCTTGTGCCACGTTCTGTACGTGGGACTGTGTAGTGGGAGTAATGATTGTCTGGATTTTCTGCTTCAAATATTGTAGTTGTGTAGAGTGTGCTTGTGGGATCCCATACGTGTGTGTGTCTTGAGGGCAGACGGTGTTCTGTGTATTTTTTGTTGTGGGGTTCATGTAAAAGTTTTTAACCGGTAGCAGTTTAACATTTTGGGCAAGAAAGAGTTAATGAAAAAGTGTGGTTGCCGGCAGGTATTTATGGTTGCTGCTGAAGCAGGCAGGCAGCTGTAGCTGCTGCCGAGCAGGCCGGCATTTGTAACTGTGCAAAATAGGGTGAGCAACTTCTGGAAAAAAAAAAAAAAACAACAAAAAAACTGACCTGTGATTCAGCTCCTGGTGCTCCACCGGCGGAATGGCCAGGATGGACGCCAGAGCCGAGGAGTGAAGGAAAAAAAAACCACACAAACAAACCCAACAAAACAAACCAACCAAAAAAAAAAAAAAAAAAAAAACAACAAAACCCAACCTCTCAATCTATTGAGGTATTGAGGCAGTTTGTAGAGACACCACAGACAAAGCCTAAAGAGCACCCGCAACACAGTGGGTGCATGGTAGGAGCCTTGCTTAGTATGTTTAAGGTAACCTGGGGGTGAATCCAAGACATAGAGGAATATATAGATCGGTTGAAATAAGAACTGCTAACTGAAAAAGCGAGAGGGTTAGTGCAACCACAAGCTTTATGAGCCGTCACCTAAGCAGCATCAGGGAAAAAAAAAAAAAAAAAAAAAGGCAATGATGCAGCAAAATCCTTGACCGTTAACAATGTGCAGTTTAACCTGTCTGCTTCTAAAGAACTCATAACCTGGAGGAGGGGGTATATTTATGTCCTCCTGTCTACAGATCCATGGCTGTAAGCGGCGAGAAGAAGCAGACAGGCCAACCCAATATGGGTGATAAGCAAACTTCTACTTTATTTGTGACGCAGTTCACTTACATAGGAGTGGTATTCAGCCACTCCTCCTAGGCACAACAGTATTGGTTAGACCCACACAGCTTCCTCCACGTTCTCCTCCCACCTCTGGTATCCAGTTACCTGTGGGGCCTGCCCCTTGCCTTGCTCGCACAGGCCTCTAAGGCTCCATGGCCTTGCTCTTAGAGCCATTCTGCAACAAATGGTGACTGCCTGCAAAGTTTGTCAAGCCTTGCCATGAGCTGGACAGATGAATGGAAAAACCTGATGCCTCAGCTACAGGAGCTGACCGTGAATACTCCAAGCAGAATGAGATAGAGGAAGAGAAAGAACAAATAACTGCAAAACATCACTTGGGGGCAACTGAAAAGTAACATCCTGAATATGGGTGCTTGTAAAGTAGCTATTATTAGAGGCTGTGATTCTGTGTATAAAACCACCTGTATTTACTAGCTAGTTGCTAATGAGGAACTACACCTTGTATTGTATAGATTTGTCACTTGTAAAAGAGATGTTAGAGTATGGAAATTTGCAGTAGCTGCTAGAAAATGCTAAGGCAAAAGCTGGAAAGATTTTAATACAATGGTAGTGTTATAAAGCAGGTGATGGAACAAATTAAGAGGGTGGGAGAATTCCACTGGTAAGAAATTTCTTTGGCAAGTCCCTTGCTGCCACCAGCATCTTCAACATGCTGCTGCACCCTGTAATAGTTACTCTGCTAATGTAAATTTGTGTGTGCCTTGCTGTAGTAGCAACTTGTTACTGGATGAAGCAGGTGAAATTCTGCATTGACAACAAGGTGCAAGGACTGAGGCTGACGAAATGCCTGCCCCCACAATGAAGGGCAAGACTGGGTTGGCCTCTGTGTTTGCCACCAAGAAGAACCTTTAGCTCCGCTGTTGGCTGCAACCCAGCAGGCTTGGAGCAGTGGGGACACATGCCATGCCAGACCTTGATGTGAAGGATGGCCTCCCCTGTTATCAGAGAGCCATATGGCAGAAAAAAGGGGCAGGGCCAGCAGCCTGTAGTTGGCATATGTTGGAGATATAACCTAGCCCAAATCCCCTGCTCAAGTAGGGTCATCCAAACCATATATAAAACAAAAAGGGGGAGATGTGGAGGCAGTGTTCTCACAGGAGAATGGGTAATTGGTACATAAACTGTGAATAATCCTGAAAGATACAGCAAGGACATGAGAGGCCCACGGAAGCTTAAGAAAGCAAGATAAGAAGCAGCTGGAATTCACTGAGTTATGAGAACTGCGGACTGTTGGAAAGCTTTCAAGGTCAAGTTCTCACACCTGTGTTTAACCAATTATATGTTAGTCACTAAGGGTCTTCAAGACATGTATCCAATCATAATATGCCAAATCACTGTAACTGCATGTAAGAAATAGTATATAAGGAGTTAAGGCTTTGTAATAAATGGCTTTTGTCTGATCATATTGATCTCTGACTGGGTCCATATATTTTCTGCAGCAGGTCTCCCTGGCCACATTCGTTATCTCTCCCAAATCATATTGGCCCTTTCCTTCCTCCCTCTGATTCAGGATCAATAGTAGTATATTTATGCATCATCTCCTTTAATCTTTCCACAAATCCAGAAGGTGATTCATTTATGTCTTGCTTTACTTCATATAGACTAGACCAGTTCACTGCTTAGGGAACCGCATACTTAATACCAAATAAAATCCACCTGCAATATTGTTTCAAAGTCTGGCTGTCCTGGCCTTGCTGTATCTTTCAGTACTATTCAAAGTTTATGTACCAATTATGCATTCTCCTGTGAGAACACTGTCTCCACACCTTCCCCCTTTTGTTTTATCCAGTAACAAGTCGCTACTACAGCAAGGCACACACATATTTACATTAGCAGAGTAACTATTACAGGGTGCAGCAGCATGTCGAAGATGTTGATGGCAGTGAGGGACTAGCCAAAGAAATTTCTTACCAGTGGAATTCTCCCCCCCTCTTAATTTGTTCCATCACCTGCTTTATAACACTACCATTGTATTAAAATTTTTCTAGCTTTTGCCTTAGCATTTTCTAGCAGCTACTGCAAATTTCCATACTCTAACATCTCTTTTACAAGTGACAAATCTATACAATACAAGGTGCAGTTTCTTATTAGCAACTAGCTAGTAAATACAGGTGGTTTTATACACAAAATCACAACCTCTAATAATAGCTATTTTACAAGCACACATATTCAGGATGTTACTTTTCAGTTGTCCCCAAGTGATGTTTTGCAGTTATTTGTTCTTTTTCTTCTTCTATCTCATTCTGCTTGGGGTATTCACGGTCAGCTCCTGTAGCTGAGGCATCAGGTTTTTCCATTCATCTGTC
>NW_026640373.1:0-5784 GCF_028554395.1 Pezoporus wallicus | reverse complement strand
CACATCCCCCCCCCCCAAAACCCCTTCCCAATAACTTCCCCCTCCCATTATTTTGGGGGGACCCCCCATAGTTCCCCCATCATAACTTTTGGGGTCCCCTCCCCCATTCGGGTACTCACATTCCTCCCCCCCCATTTCCCCCCCCCCCCAACACCTCCCTCCCCCCCATCACTTTTGGGTACCCCTCCCCCCCATCACTTTGGGGACCCCTCCCCCATTTGGGTACCCTAACCCCTCCCCCCCTCACTTTTGGGAACCCCTCCCCATCACTTTTGGAGACCCCTCCCCCCCAATAACCTTTGGAGACCCCTCCCCCCATCACTTTTGGAGACCCCTCCCCCAATAACCTTTGGAGACCCCTCCCCCCATCACTTTTGGAGACCCCTCCCCCATTTTCGTACCCTAACCCTAACCCCTCCCCCCCCATCACTTTTGGGGACCCCTCCCCCATTTTGGTACCCTAACCCTAACCCCTCCCCCCCCAATCACTTTTGGAGACCCCTCCCCCCATCCCTCCCCCCCATCACTTTTGGGGACCCCTCCCCCATTTTGGTACCCTAACCCTAACCCCTCCTCCCCCATCACTTTTGGGTACCCTTCCCCCCATCACTTTTGGGTACCCTCCCCCCCAACACTATTGAAGACCCCTCCCCCCCATCACTTTTGGGGACCCCTCCCCCATTTTGGTACCCTAACCCTAACCCCTCCCCCCCCCATCACTTTTGGAGACCCCTCCCCCCATCACTTTCGGGTACCCCTCCCCCCCATCACTTTTGGGGACCCCTCCCCCATTTTGGTACCCTAACCCTAACCCCTCCTCCCCCATCACTTTTGGGTACCCTTCCCCCCATCACTTTTGGGTACCCTCCCCCCCATCACTTTTGAAGACCCCTCCCCCCATCACTTTCGGGTTCCCCTCCCCCCCATCACTTTTGGGGACCCCTCCCCCATCACTTTGGGGACCCCTCCCCCATTTTGGTACCCTAACCCTAACCCCTCCTCCCCATCACTTTTGGAGACCCCTCCCCCCATCACTTTTGGAGACCCCTCCCCCCCCATCACTTTTGAAGACCCCTCCCCCCCATCACATTTGGGGACCCCTCCCCCCCCCATCACATTTGGGGACCCCTCCCCCCCATCACATTTGGGGACCCCTCCCCCCCATCACTTTCGGGTACCCCTCCCCCCCCCATCACATTTGGGGCCCCCTCCCCTCCCCCACCGTTTGGTGCAGGTCGGGGATGCCGATGCGGAAAACCATGCGGCTGAAGTGGGCGTCGTCGGGGGGGGCCGGAGGGGGGCGGGGCCCCCCCCGGGAGCGGGGGGGGAGGGGCCCGGGGTTACCCCCCCCTAGCCCCGCCCCCTCGCGGGAGCTCCCCGAATCCGAGTCCCCCTCCGGGTACTCCGAGCCCCGCCCCTCCTCGTCCTCGCTGGAGCCCGGCGAGCGCGGCATCGTCCAGCATCACCTGCGTTTGGGGGGGCAAAAACGGGGTCAGGGACCCCAAAAATGGGTTCAGGGACCCCAAAAATGGGTTCAGGGACCCCGAAAATGGGGTCTGGGACCCCAAAAACCCCCATGGGGACCCCAAAAACACCCATAGGGACCCATGAATGGCACCGCGGCATCGTCCAGCATCACCTGCGTTTGGGGGGGCAAAAACGGGGTCAGGGACCCCCAAATTGGGCTCAGGGACCCCAAAAATGGGTTCAGGGACCCCGAAAATGGGGTCTGGGACCCCAAAAACCCCCATAGAGACCCCCAAAACCCCCATAGGGACCCATGAATGGCACTGGGGTGATGTTCAGCATCACCTGCATTGGGGGGGCAAGAAGGGGGTCAGGGACCCCGAAATTGGGTTCAGGGACCCCAAAAATGGGTTCAGGGACCCCGAAAATGGGGTCTGGGACCCGAAAAACCCCCATAGAGACGCCAAAACCCCCATAGGGACCCATGAATGGCACTGGGGTGATGTTCAGCATCACCTGCATTGGGGGGGCAAGAACGGGGTCAGGGACCCCGAAATTGGGTTCAGGGACCCCAAAAATGGGTTCAGGGACCCCGAAAATGGGGTCTGGGACCCCAAAAACCCCTATGGGGACCCCAAAAACCCCCATAGAGACACCAAAAACACCCATAGGGACCCATGAATGGCACCGCGGCATCGTCCAGCATCACCTGCGTTTGGGGGGGCAAAAACGGGGTCAGGGACCCCAAAAATGGGTTCAGGGACCCCAAAAATGGGTTCAGGGACTCCGAAAATGGGGTCTGGGACCCCAAAAACCCCCATGGGGACCCCAAAAACACCCATAGGGACCCATGAATGGCACCGCGGCATCGTCCAGCATCACCTGCGTTTGGGGGGGCAAAAACGGGGTCAGGGACCCCCAAATTGGGCTCAGGGACCCCAAAAATGGGTTCAGGGACCCCGAAAATGGGGTCTGGGACCCCAAAACCCCCATAGAGACCCCCAAAACCCCCATAGGGACCCATGAATGGCACTGGGGTGATGTTCAGCATCACCTGCATTGGGGGGGCAAGAAGGGGGTCAGGGACCCCGAAATTGGGTTCAGGGACCCCAAAAATGGGTTCAGGGACCCCGAAAATGGGGTCTGGGACCCGAAAAACCCCCATAGAGACGCCAAAACCCCCATAGGGACCCATGAATGGCACTGGGGTGATGTTCAGCATCACCTGCATTGGGGGGGCAAAAACGGGGTCAGGGACCCCAAAAATGGGTTCAGGGACCCCAAAAATGGGTTCAGGGACCCCGAAAATGGGGTCTGGGACCCCAAAAACCCCCATGGGGACCCCAAAAACCCCCATAGAGACACCAAAAACACCCATAGGGACCCATGAATGGCACCGCGGCATCGTCCAGCATCACCTGCGTTTGGGGGGGCAAAAACGGGGTCAGGGACCCCAAAAATGGGTTCAGGGACCCCAAAAATGTGTTCAGGGACTCCGAAAATGGGGTCTGGGACCCCAAAAACCCCCATAGCGACCCCTAAAACCCCCATAGGGACCCATGAATGGCACTGGGGTGATGTTCAGCATCACCTGCATTGGGGGGGCAAAAACGGGGTCAGGGACCCCAAAAATGGGTTCAGGGACCCCAAAAATGGGTTCAGGGACCCAGAAAATGGGGTCTGGGACCCCAAAAACCCCTATGGGGACCCCAAAAACACCCATAGGGACCCATGAATGGCACCGTGGCATCGTCCAGCATCACCTGCGTTTGGGGGGGCAAAAACGGGGTCAGGGACCCCTAAATTGGGTTCAGGGACCCCGAAATTGGGTTCAGGGACCCCAAAATGGGGTCTGGGACCCCAAAAATCTCTATGGGGACCCCAAAAACCCCTATAGGGACCCATGAATGGCACCGCGGCATCGTCCAGCATCACCTGCATTGGGGGGGCAAAAACGGGGTCAGGAACCCCCAGATTGGGTTCAGGGACCCCAAAAATGGGTTCAGGGACCCCGAAAATGGGGTCTGGGACCCCAAAAACCCCCATAGAGACCCCCAAAACCCCCATAGGGACCCATGAATGGCACTGGGGTGACGTTCAGCATCACCTTGATGGAGGGCCCCAAAACGGGGTCAGGGACCCCAAAACGGGGTCAGGAACCCCAGAATTGGGATAAAGGACCCCAAAAATGGGGTCAGGGACCCCAAAACGGGATCAGGGACCCCAAAATTGGGATAAAGGACCCCAAAAATGGGGTCAGGAACCCCAGAATTGGGATAAAGGACCCCAAAAATGGGGTCAGGGACCCCAAAACGGGATCAGGGACCCCCAAAACTCCCATAGGGACCCCAAAACCACCCCCAGTGACCCCAAAACCAGCGCTGCAGCCTCAACCCCCCCCCCATAGCAGCACCAAGGGCACTGAAACAGGACACAGGGACCCCAAACCACCCCAAAACCACCCCAAAACGGCCCCAGAGCCCCCCAGAAATGGGCCTGGGCACCCCAAAACAGGAAAGGGCACCCAAAACCACCCCAAAACCACCCCAAAATCACCCCAAAACCACCCCAAAACCGCCCCAAAACCACCCCAAAATCACCCCAAAATCACCCCAAAACCACCCCAAAACCGCCCCAAAATCACCCCAAAACCACCCCAAAACCACCCCAAAATCACCCTAAAACAACCCAAAACACCCCCAAAACCATCCCAAAACACCCCAAAGGGCCCAGAAACAGCCCAAAACGGGCCCAGACACCCCAAAACACCCCACAAATGATGTCAAACACCCCAAAACCAGTCCTAGAGCCCCCCAATACACACAGATAAGCCCAAAACCAGCCCAAAACACCCCAAAATGCCCCAAAACCACACCAGAACACCCCAAAAACACCCCAAAACACCCCAAAACACCCTAAAACCACCCAAAACACCCAAACCCACCCCAAAATGCCCCTAAACCACCCCAAACCACCCCAAAACTGCCCTAAAACACCCAAAAATCAAATCAAAGCACACTGAAACACCCAAAAATGACCTCAGAACACCCTAAATCACCTCAGAACACCCTAAAGCACCCCAAAATCACCCTAAACCACCCCAAAATCACCTCAGAACACCCTAAATCACCTCAGAACAACCTAAAACACCCCAAAATCACCCTAAACCACCCCAAAATCACCTCAAAACACCCCAAAATGCCCCAAAATCCCCCCAAACACCCCAAATCACCCCAAAATCACCTCAAAGCACCCTAGAGCCCCCCAAAATCACCTCAGAACACCCTAAAGCACCCCAAAATCAACTCAGAACAGCCTAAAACACCCCAAAATCACCCTAAAACACCCCAAAACACCCCAAAATCACCTCAGAACACCCTAAAGCACCCCAAATCATCCCAAAATCACCCTAAAACACCCCAAAACACCCTAAAACACCCCAAAACACCCCAAAATCACCTCAAAACACCCTAAAACACCCCAAAACACCCTAAAACACCCCAAAATCACCTCAGAACACCCTAAAACACCCCAAAACACCCTAAAACACCCAAAAAACACCCCAAAACAACCCAAAATCACCTCAAAACACCCTAAAACACCCCAAATCATCCCAAAACACCCTAAAACACACCAAAACACCCTAAAACACCCCAAAATGACCTCAAAACACCCTAAAACACCCCAAATCATCCCAAAACACCCTAAAACACCCAAAAAACACCCCAAAACACCCCAAAATGACCTCAAAACACCCTAAAACACCCCAAAACACCCTAAAACACCCAAAAAACACCCCAAAACACCCCAAAATCACCTCAGAACACCCTAAAGCACCCCAAATCATCCCAAAAAAAAACACCCAAAAACACCCCAAAATCACCCAAAACACCCTAAAACACCCCAAAAACACCCCAAAACACCCCAAAATTACCCCCAAACCCCCCACCCCCGCCCTAAACTGCCCCAACCCACCCCCCTATCCTCGCACACGCGTGTTCATACGTGTGCCGCACCCACGTGTGCAAGGCTCTGGGGCCACAGCACACATATGGGGTGCAATGGGGGGCTTCATACGTGTGTGACACCCCCCCCCGCACATCTACATGTTTGCACACGCGTGTGCACACGGCACGAACACGCTTGTGCACGTCACGCACACGCCTTGTACATGCTTGCGCACACGGTATGAACACACTTGTGCGCGTCACGCACACGCTTGTGCACACGCCTTGCACATGCTTGTGCACATGGCACGAACACGCTTGTGCACACGGCATAAACACGCTTGTGCTCATGGCATGAACACACTTGTGC
>NW_026640372.1:0-582 GCF_028554395.1 Pezoporus wallicus | reverse complement strand
CCCTTTTGGCCAATACTAACCCTTTTTTTATTTCCATTTTCTAAGTCGTTTTAAGCATTTTTTGGTTTCTTTTCCTAACCCAAATTTCTCAATTTCTAACCATTTTTAATTTATTTTTCCCCTTTCCTAACCCATTTTTGTCAAGTTCTAACCCCTTTTAATCCATTTTTGGCAGTTTCTATCCTATTTTTGCCGCGTTTAAACTCCTTTGAAGCTTTTATTTTCCTTGGTAATTTTTGCCCAATTCTTTCCTGGTTTCAGAGTTTTTCGCTCATTTCTAACCCATTTTTCCCCATTTCTAACCCATTTTTCCCCATTTCTATCAAATTTAAACCGGTTTTTCCCTCGTTTGCTATGCATTCTTTTTACTTTCTTAAACGTTTTAAGCCACTTTTTCCCATTGCTAACCCTTTTTTTATTTCCATTTTCTAAGTCGTTTTAAGCCTTTTTTTGTTTCTTTTCCGAACCCAAATTTCTCAATTTCTAACCATTTTTAAGTTATATTTCCCCTTTCCTAACCCACTTTTGTCAAGTTCTAACCCCTTTTAATCCATTTTTGGCAGTTTCTCTCCTATTTTTGCC
>NW_026640371.1:0-5812 GCF_028554395.1 Pezoporus wallicus | reverse complement strand
GATGGGAGCTCCATGGAGCCATTCCCGATGGGATAACCCCGTGGTTGGGATGGGAGCTCCATGGGGCCATTCCCGATGGGATTAACCCATGGTTGGGATAGGAGCTCCATGGAGCCATTCCCAATGGGATTAACCCATGGTTGGGATGGGAGCTCCATGGAGCCATTCCCGATGGGATAACTCCTTGGTTGGGGTGGGGAGCTCCATGGAGCCATTCCCAATGGGATTAACCCATGGTTGGGATGGGAGCTCCATGGAGCCATTCCCGATGGGATAAACCCATGGTTGGGATGGGAGCTCCATGGAGCCCTTCCCAATGGGATAACCCCGTGGTTGGGATGGGAGCTCCATGGAGCCCTTCCCAATGGGATAACCCCGTGGTTGGGATGGGAGCTCCATGGAACCATTCCCGATGGGATAAACCCATGGTTGGGATGGGAGCTCCATGGAGCCATTCCCGATGGGATAACCCCGTGGTTGGGATGGGAGCTCCATGGAGCCATTCCCGATGGGATAACCCCATGGTTGGGATGGGAGCTCCGTGGAGCCATTCCCAATGGGAAAACCCCATGGTTGGGATGGGAGATCCATGGAGCCATTCCCGATGGGATAACCCCGTGGTTGGGATGGGAGCTCCATGGAGCCATTCCCGATGGGATAACTCCTTGGTTGGGGTGGGGAGCTCCATGGAGCCATTCCCAATGGGATTAACCCATGGTTGGGATGGGAGCTCCATGGAGCCCTTCCCAATGGGAAAACCCCATGGTTGGGATGGGAGCTCCATGGAGCCCTTCCCGATGGGATAACCCCGTGGTTGGGATGGGAGCTCCATGGAACCATTCCCAATGGGATAACCCCATGGTTGGGATGGGAGCTCCATGGGGCCATTCCCAATGGGATAACCCCATGGTTGGGATGGGAGCTCCATGGAGCCCTTCCCGATGGGAATGCCGGCGCCCACCTGCTTGCCCATGGGCTCGGGGTTGGTGACCGTGGTGCTGAAGAAGCCGTCCCACTCGAGGCGCCCGTACAGCCCGGCCCAGTGGTTGTGGCGGTTCCCGGTGTGGGGCAGGCACCAGGGGATGAGGGTGTTGAACTGCCGGTCCGCGGGGTCGCACGGCTTCCCTGGGGAGGGGGGGGGGGGATGGAACAGCACCAAAAGGCACCCGAATCAGCCCCAAACGCACCCGAAACGGCCCCAAATGCACCCAAATCAGCCAAAATGCACCTCATTCGGACCAAAAGGCACAAATTCAGCCCCAAACGCACCCAAATCAGCCCCCCCCCCAATCCATCCCCAACCCCTCCATGTCCACCCCCAAACCCAGGATATTCACCCCAAAACCCCCTTCCTTTCCCCCCAAACTCACCCATTTCAGCCCCAAAATTCCTCTACCTTCATCCCACCCCCCCAATCCGCTCCCAAACCCCCCCAACCCATCCCCAAACGCCCCCAATTCAGCCCCAAAACCCCCTTCCTTTAGCCCCAATCTCAGCCAATTCAGCCCCAAAATTCCTCTACTTTCATCCCCAAAACCCCCAGTCCATCCCCAAACCCCCCCAATCCATCCCAAACTCCATCCAATCCATCCCAAACCCCATCCAATCCATCCCCAAACCCCCTCCTATCCATCCCCAACCCCCCCAAATCCATCCCAAACCCCCCAATCCATCCCCAAACCCCCCCAATCCATCCCCAAACCCCCCAATCCATCCCCAAACCCCCCAATCCATCCCCAACCCCCCCCAACCCATCCCCAAACCCCCCATAACCCATCCCCAAACCCCCCCCACCCATTCCCAAACCCCCCATAACCCATCCCCAAACCCCCCATAACCCATCCCCAAACCCCCCCCACCCATTCCCAAACCCCCCATAACCCATTCCCAAACCCCCCATAACCCATCCCCAAACCCCCCATAACCCATCCCCAAACCCCCCCCAACCCATCCCCAAACCCCCCCAATCCATCCCCAAACCCCCCCAAACCCCCCATAACCCATCCCCAAACCCCCCCAATCCATCCCCAACCCCCCCCAACCCATCCCCACCCCCCCAACCCATCCCCAACCCAACCAACCCATCCCCAAACCCCCCCCCCCAACCCATCCCCAAACCCCCCATAACCCATCCCCAAACCCCCCCACCCATCCCCAACCCCCCCCATAACCCATCCCCAACCCCCCCAAACCATCCCCAAACCCCCCCCAACCCATCCCCAACCCCCCCCAACCCATCCCCAACCCCCCATAACCCATCCCCAACCCCCCCCAACCCCAACCCCCCCATAACCCATCCCCAACCCCCCCAACCCATCCCCAAACCCCCCCTAACCCATCCCCAAACCCCCCATAACCCATCCCCAAACCCCCCATAACCCATCCCCAACCCCCCATAACCCATCCCCAAACCCCCCCTAACCCATCCCCAACCCCCCCCCAACCCATCCCCAAACCCCCCATAACCCATCCCCAAACCCCCCATAACCCATCCCCAAACCCCCATAACCCATCCCCAAACCCCCCATAACCCATCCCCAAACCCCCCCAATCCATCCCCAAACCCCCCATAACCCATCCCCACATCCACCCCCCCCCCAACCCCCCACCTTCGGCGCAGGAGCAGACCCCTCGCAGGGCCCCGCTGCTGCTGCGCCCGTTCTTCCTCTCGTGGTGGGTGTAGCGCAGCTTGCGCGTGGTGGTGCCGTCCGAGAGCCGCACCTCGATGTTGGGCAGGTCCCGCCAGTCCGAGCCCGGCGCCAAGGGGATGTGCCTCATCCGGGCCGCCACCAGCGCGCTCATGTCCTGCACGGGCACCGGCAGCCGCTGGACGGAGCCCGGCGCGCCAAGGGGAGCCCGAGGGCCATGGGGACAGCGGGGCGGGCACAGGGGTGATGGGGGAGCGGGTGCAAGGGTGCTGGTGGAGCGGGTGCAAGGGTGCTGATGGAGCACCTACAAGGGTGCTGGTGGAGCACCTACAAGGGTGCTGGTGGAGCGGCTCCAAGGGTGCTGATGGAGCACCTACAAGGGTGCTGATGGAGCGGGTGCAAGGGTGCTGATGGAGCACCTACAAGGGTGCTGGTGGAGCGGCTGCAAGGGTGCTGATGGAGCACCTACAAGGGTGCTGGTGGAGCGGCTGCAAGGGTGCTGATGGAGCACCTACAAGGGTGCTGATGGAGCGGGTGCAAGGGTGCTGGTGGAGCGGCTGCAAGGGTGCTGATGGAGCACCTACAAGGGTGCTGATGGAGCACCAACAAGGGTGCTGGTGGAGCACCTGCAAGGGTGCTGATGGAGCACCTACAAGGGTGCTGGTGGAGCACCTACAAGGGTGCTGATGGAGCGGGTGCAAGGGTGCTGATGGAGCACCTACAAGGGTGCTGGTGGAGCGGCTGCAAGGGTGCTGATGGAGCACCTACAAGGGTGCTGGTGGAGCGGCTGCAAGGGTGCTGATGGAGCACCAACAAGGGTGCTGGTGGAGCGGGTGCAAGGGTGCTGGTGGAGCAGCTGCAAGGGTGCTGATGGAACACCTACAAGGATGCTGGTGGAGCTGCTGCAAGGGTGCTGATGGAGCAGCTGCAAGGGTGCTGATGGAGCACCTACAAGGGTGCTGGTGGAGCACCTACAAGGGTGCTGATGGAGCACCAACAAGGGTGCTGGTGGAGCACCTACAAGGGTGCTGGTGGAGCACCTACAAGGGTGCTGATGGAGCACCAACAAGGGTGCTGGTGGAGCACCAACAAGGGTGCTGGTGGAGCACCTACAAGGGTGCTGGTGGAGCAGCTGCAAGGGTGCTGATGGAGCACCTACAAGGGTGCTGGTGGAGCGGCTGCAAGGGTGCTGGTGGAGCACCTACAAGGGTGCTGATGGAGCACCTACAAGGGTGCTGGTGGAGCGGGTGCAAGGGTGCTGATGGAGCGGCTCCAAGGGTGCTGATGGAGCGGCTCCAAGGGTGCTGGTGGAGCGGCTCCAAGGGTGCTGATGGAGCACCTACAAGGGTGCTGATGGAGCGGCTCCAAGGGTGCTGATGGAGCACCAACAAGGGTGCTGGTGGAGCGGGTGCAAGGGTGCTGATGGAGCGGCTCCAAGGGTGCTGATGGAGCGGCTCCAAGGGTGCTGATGGAGCACCTACAAGGGTGCTGATGGAGCACCTACAATGGTGCTGGTGGAGCGGCTCCAAGGGTGCTGGTGGAGCGGCTCCCAAGGGATGGTGGGGATGGAGAGCTCGGAGCAGCTCCCAGTGGCAACAAGGATGCTGGAAAGGGACCTTCAGCAGGGATGGGCCAAGGGGGGGATTCAGCTTGCAGGTAAGGAAGCTCTTCCCCAGGAGGGATGGTGGGATCATGGGATGGGCGGCCCAAAGTGGTGGATGCTCCATGAGATCCTCGGTCTAATGTAAGGCATCCCATGGCACGGGGCTGGAACTGGGTGATCTTAGGCTCCTTCCCAACCCAACCCATTCCACGATCCTGGTGTCTCCATGGAGCAGGAGCAGCTCCATCCCTGGGGGTGTTTGACCAAGGCAGGCCTGGGGCCGGTCCCATCCTGCCCTTAACCCCTCCCCGCCATCACCATCACCCCCTTCACCTTGCAGATGTGATCCCTGAGGATGGGCTGATACTGGGAGCCCCGGATCTGCCTCTGGAACCAGGACTGGGGCTCCCCGTTGTAGGAGATCTCCAAGGCCGAGGCCCCATTGCGGATCTCGGGTAGGTCGGACATGGTGTCCCGCACCGTGATGGTGCGGAAGGGCCCCGAATAGGTCCTGCGAGGGGCGGAGGAAGGGCGTCAGGAGCGGCCCGCGCTCAGCACCCACCGGCGGGCGGCGCTCAGCACCCACCGGGTGATGTTGCTGACGAACTTCTTGTCGTCCACCACGACGCTGAGCTGGCAGGCGCGGGGGGCGAAGACGTGCAGGGGCTCGGGGAACATGGGCAGCTTCTCCCCCGGCGCCGCGGCCAGGACGATGGCTCGGCGGCGGGTCTGGGCCACGCCGTACTGCCCGGCCTTGGGGAGCAATGGGAGAGGCCTGTCAGCTTCCATCCATCATCCATCATCCATCCGTCATCCGTCATCCATCCGTCATCCGTCATCCATCCGTCATCCATCATCCATCCATCCGTCATCCATCCATCCATCCATCATCCATCCATCATCAATCATCCATCCATCCATCATCCATCCATCCATCATCCATCATCCATCCATCATCCATCATTAATCCATCCATCCATCCATCATCATCCATCCATCCATCCATCCATCCATCCATCATCCATCATCCATCCATCCATCCATCATCCATCCGTCATCCATCATCCATCCATCCATCCATCCATCCATCCATCATCCATCCGTCATCCATCATCCATCCATCCATCCATCATCCATCCATCCATCCATCATCCATCCATCCATCCATCATCCATCCATCCATCCGTCATCCATCATCCATCCATCCATCCATCATCCATCCATCCATCCATCATCCATCCATCCATCCATCCATCATCCATCCATCCATCCATCCCCAATCTATCATCCATCCTTCCATCCATCCATCCATCCATCCATCCATCCATCCATCCATCATCCATCCATCCCCCCTGATGGAGCCAAGGAGCTCCTTTGGGATAGGAGGAGCAGAGAAGGGCTCGGATGGAATCGGGGGGAGCACGGTTGGAGGTAAGGAAGCGGTGGGACCTTTCCAACCTGACCCATTCCATGATTCCATGGCTCATCCCCATTAACAACCTGGGGTCAGGTAGGGGGTTTGGGGATGAATTGGGTGGGTTTGGGGCTGAATGGGGGGGGG
>NW_026640370.1:0-588 GCF_028554395.1 Pezoporus wallicus | reverse complement strand
CCCGACTGCCCCCATTACCCCCCATTACTCCCATTGCCCCCCGCCCCCCGCCTCTCCTCGCGCCTGCGGCTGTTACAGGGGGCGGAGTCAGCTGAGGGGAGCGGAGGGGTTACTCTCCCACCCTGCGCTCTGATTGGCTCCGCGGCACAGTGCGTGGGGCCAGGCGCTGATTGGCTGTTGTGGAAGTGGGCGGGGCGACAGGAACAGAGCGCGCGTTGGCTGGGGGGGAAAGGAGGGAGATGGGGGGCGATGGGACCCCTATGGACCCCTATAGAACCCTATGGGGCAGGGACAGGTTCACACCCACTGCTGGCTCCATGGCTTTATATGGGGGAAATGTCGGTAATGGGGCAATGGGGGTAAAGGGGGGGTCTCGGGGTTTCGAGCTCTGCCCCCTGCATCCTGGTACTGGAGCTGCTGCTGCTTCCCCCTCCAAGGGACTCGTAAAGAGACCCCCCCCCCCCTCCATGGTCAGAACCTGTAGGGACCCATAGAGACCCCATAGAGAGACCCACAGCCCACAGAGACTCATAGAGGCCCTTAGAGACCCCATAGAGACTCACAGAAACCCATAGAGATCCATAGACA
>NW_026640369.1:0-5892 GCF_028554395.1 Pezoporus wallicus | reverse complement strand
CGTGCTCACTGTCCCCGTTCCCCGCAGGGCGCTGCTGGCGCTGGGTGCCCCCGGTGTCCTCGTGCTCACTGTCCCGTTCCCCGCAGGGCGCTGCTGGCACTGGGTGTCCCCGGTGTCCTCGTGCTCACTGTCCCCGTTCCCCATAGGGTGCTGGGTGCCCCCGGTGTCCTCGTGCTCACTGTCCCCGTTCCCCGCAGGGCGCTGCTGGCACTGGTGCTGGTTTTGGCCACCCCGGCCGTGTCGCTGCTCTTGGGCATCTTCCTGGAGCGGGAGCTGGTGGAGGCGCCGGCGGCGCCGGGCGAGGCCTGGCAGCGCTTCCTGGGCGCGCTGGGGCAGGGGCTGCTCCTGCACCACCTGCACGGGGCCTTCCTCTGCCCCCTGCTCGCCCTCGGCACCTACCCCTGCTGGCTGCTGCTCTGGAACGTGCTCTTCTGGGACTGACCCACACGTGGACACTGAGCCCCCTCTGCCCCCCAGCACCTACCCCTGCTGGCTGCTGCTCTGGAACGTGCTCTTCTGGGACTGACCCACAGCGCCCCACACGTGGACCCTGAGCCCGGCCCAGGGCCCCCTCTGCCCCCCAGCACCTACCCCTGCTGGCTGCTGCTCTGGAACGTGCTCTTCTGGGACTGACCCACACGTGGACCCTGAGCCCGGCCCAGGGCCCCCCTCTGCCCCCCAGCACCTACCCCTGCTGGCTGCTGCTCTGGAACGTGCTCTTCTGGGACTGACCCACAAGTGGACCCTGAGCCTGGCCCAGGGCCCCCCACTGCCCCCCCGCACCTGCCCCTGCTGCTCTGGAACGTGCTCTTCTGGGACTGACCCACAGCGCCCCACACGTGGACCCTGAGCCCAGCCCAGGGCCCCCTCTGCCCCCCAGCACCTGCCCCTGCTGCTCTGGAACGTGCTCTTCTGGGACTGACCCACAGCGCCCCACGGTGGGACCCACAGAGAGACCCATGGTGGGACCCACAGAGGGAAGGGACCCACGGATGGACCCACAGAGGGACCCACGGTGGGACCCACAGAGGGAAGGGACCCACGGATGGACCCACACAGGGACCCATGGCTCAGGAATGTGCACTTCTTGAAGCGATGCCGCTGGACCTGCAGAGAGCCCCATGGACAGACCCACGGAAGGACCCATGGATGCACCCACAGGTGAACCTACATCCAGAGCCATGGATGGGGCCAGAGCCAGCCCCACAGCCGGACACTGTGGCCGTGGGGCAGGGACAGGGACACCAGCCCCAGCCGAGCCCTGGGGTGGCAGCAATGGGGGCGGTGCCAATGGGCCCCATTCCCATGAGGCTGCAGCCCCCAGGGTGCATGGGGGGGGGTTCTGTGTGCTGGGGGAGCCTGGTCTCTATTGGGGGTGGGTCCTGGTGGCCCCAAAGGGGGGGGCCCTGTCCTGGGGGTCTCTGTACCGGGGTCTGGTCTGGTCTGTCCTGGGGGGTCTCTGTCCTGGGGGTCTCTGTACCGGGGTCTGGTCTGGTCTGTCCCGGGGGGTCTCTGTCCTGGGGGTCTCTGTCCCGGGGGGTCTCTGTACCGGGGTCTGGTCTGGTCTGTCCTGGGGGTCTCTGTCCCGGGGGTCTCTGTCCCGGGGGTCTCTGTACCGGGGTCTGGTCTGGTCTGTCCCGGGGGGTCTCTGTCCTGGGGGTCTCTGTCCCGGGGGGTCTCTGTCCTGGGGGTCTCTGTCCCAGGGGTCTCTGTCCCGGGGTCTGGTCTGGTCTGTCCTGGGGGTCTCTGTACTGGGGGTCTCTGTCCTGGGGGTCTCTGTACTGGGGGTCTCTGTACTGGGGGTCTGGTCTGGTCTGTCCTGGGGGTCTCTGTCCCGGGGGTCTCTGTCCCGGGGGTCTCTGTACCGGGGTCTGGTCTGGTCTGTCCCGGGGGGTCTCTGTCCTGGGGGTCTCTGTCCTGGGGGTCTCTGTCCCAGGGGTCTCTGTCCCGGGGTCTGGTCTGGTCTGTCCTGGGGGTCTCTGTACTGGGGGTCTCTGTCCTGGGGGTCTCTGTCCCAGGGGTCTCTGTCCCGGGGTCTGGTCTGGTCTGTCCTGGGGGTCTCTGTACTGGGGGTCTCTGTCCTGGGGGTCTCTGTCCCGGGGGTCTCTGTCCCGGGGTCTGGTCTGGTCTGTCCTGGGGGTCTCTGTACTGGGGGTCTCTGTACTGGGGGTCTCTGTCCCGGCGTCTGGTCTGGTCTGTCCCAGGGGTCTCTGTACTGGGGGTCTCTGTCCCGGGGTCTGCTCTGTCCCGGGGGTCTCTGTCCCGGGGTGCCCGTGCTGGTCTCTGTACGGGGGGGTCACTGTCGTGGTGCCTCCCTGCATTGCGGCGGCTCTATCGTGGCGGCTCTATCGCGGCGGCTCTATCGCGGTGGCTCTGTCGCGGTGGCTCTATCGTGGCGGCTCTATCGCGGTGGCTCTTCACGATACAATAAAGCCAGGGCTGGGAGCGGAGCTGTTTCATGTGACAGGGTTGGGGATGGGTTAAAACCACCAGAGCTTGGTGCATTGGGTGCTCCCAATGGATGCTGTGTGTTATGGACATGGGGGTGCATTGGGTGCTCCCAATGGATGCTGTGTGTTATGGACATGGGGATGTGCTGGGTGCTCCCAATGGATGTTGGGTGTTATGGACATGGGGGTGCATTGGGTGCTCCCAATGGATGCTGTGTGTTATGGACATGGGGATGTGTTGGGTGCTCCCAATGGATGTTGGGTGTTATGGACATGGGGGTGCATTGGGTGCTCCCAATGGATGCTGTGTGTTATGGACATGGGGGTGCATTGGGTGCTCCCAATGGATGCTGGGTGTTATGGACATGGGGGTGCATTGGGTGCTCCCAATGGATGCTGGGTGTTATGGACATGGGGATGTGCTGGGTGCTCCCAGTTCCTGGCCGGTCCCAGTTGTGAGCCCAGAGGCTGCTCCCACCGTTCCCTTCACCCCATTCCCTGCTCCTCACCTTTAGCACCGGGAGGAGCCTCCATGGCCTGAGAGGAGAATCTGGAGGCCGTGGTGTAGGTCCTTGTCCCTATAGAGCCCCTATAGACAGGCTCTGTCTCTGGAGCCCTATAGACAGGCTCTGTCTCTGGAGCCCCTATAGCCAGGCTCTGTCTCTGGAGCCCCTATAGACAGGCTCTGTCTCTGGAGCCCTATAGCCAGGCTCTGTCTCTGGAGCCCCTATAGACAGGCTCTGTCTCTGGAGCCCCTATAGACAGGCTCTGTCTCTGCAGCCCCTATAGACAGGCTCTGTCTCTGCAGCCCCTATAGCCAGGCTCTGTCTCTGCAGCCCTTATAGCCAGGCTCTGTCTCTGCAGCCCTATAGACAGGCTCTGTCTCTGCAGCCCTTATAGCCAGGCTCTGTCTCTGCAGCCCCTATAGACAGGCTCTGTCTCTGCAGCCCCTATAGACAGGCTCTGTCTCTGGAGCCCTATAGACAGGCTCTGTCTCTGGAGCCCCTATAGACAGGCTCTGTCTCTGCAGCCCCTATAGCCAGGCTCTGTCTCTGCAGCCCCTATAGCCAGGCTCTGTCTCTGGAGCCCCTATAGACAGGCTCTGTCTCTGCAGCCCCTATAGCCAGGCTCTGTCTCTGCAGCCCTATAGACAGGCTCTGTCTCTGGAGCCCTATAGACAGGCTCTGTCTCTGGAGCCCCTATAGACAGGCTCTGTCTCTGCAGCCCCTATAGACAGGCTCTGTCTTTGGAGCCCCTATAGACAGGCTCTGTCTCTGCAGCCCCTATAGACAGGCTCTGTCTCTGGAGCCCTATAGCCAGGCTCTGTCTCTGCAGCCCCTATAGCCAGGCTCTGTCTCTGGAGCCCTATAGCCAGGCTCTGTCTCTGCAGCCCCTATAGCCAGGCTCTGTCTCTGCAGCCCCTATAGCCAGGCTCTGTCTCTGCAGCCCCTATAGCCAGGCTCTGTCTCTGGAGCCCCTATAGACAGGCTCTGTCTCTGGAGCCCCTATAGCCAGGCTCTGTCTCTGCAGCCCCTATAGCCAGGCTCTGTCTCTGGAGCCCCTATAGACAGGGTCTGTCTCTGGAGCCCTATAGACAGGGTTTGATATCGATTACCCACTGCAGCACGGGTCTGATATCGATTACCCACTGCAGTACGGGTTTGATATTGATTACCCACTGCAGCATGGGTTTGATATTGATTACCCACTGCAGCACGGGTTTGATATCGATTACCCACTGCAGCACGGGTTTGATATCGATTACCCACTGCAGCACGGGTTTGATATCGATTACCCACTGCAGCACGGGTTTGATATCGATTACCCACTGCAGCACGGGTTTGATATCGATTACCCACTGCAGCACGGGTTTGATATCGATTACCCACTGCAGCACGGGTTTGATATCGATTACCCACTGCAGCACGGGTTTGATATCGATTACCCACTGCAGCACGGGTTTGATATCGATTACCCACTGCAGCACGGGTTTGATATCGATTACCCACTGCAGCCCGGGTTTGATATCGATTACCCACTGCAGTACGGGTTTGATATCGATTACCCACTGCAGCACGGGTTTGATATCGATTACCCACTGCAGCACGGCTTTGATATCGATTACCCACTGCAGCACGGGTTTGATATCGATTACCCACTGCAGCACGGGTTTGATATCGATTACCCACTGCAGCACGGCTTTGATATCGATTACCCACTGCAGCACGGGTTTGATATCGATTACCCACTGCAGCACGGGTTTGATATCGATTACCCACTGCAGCACGGGTTTGATATCGATTACCCACTGCAGTACGGGTTTGATATCGATTACCCACTGCAGCACGGGTTTGATATCGATTACCCACTGCAGCACGGGTTTGATATCGATTACCCACTGCAGCACGGGTTTGATATCGATTACCCACTGCAGTACGGGTTTGATATCGATTACCCACTGCAGCACGGGTTTGATATCGATTACCCACTGCAGCACGGCTTTGATATCGATTACCCACTGCAGCACCGGTTTGATATCGATTACCCACTGCAGTACGGGTTTGATATCGATTACCCACTGCAGCACGGCTTTGATATCGATTACCCACTGCAGCATGGGTTTGATATCGATTACCCACTGCAGTATGGGTCTGATATCGATTACCCACTGCAGCACTGGTTTGATATCGATTACCCACTGCAGCATGGGTTTGATATCGATTACCCACTGCAGTATGGGTCTGATATTGATTACCCACTGCAGTATGGGGTTTGATACCCGTTATTAGACACTGAAATACGGGCTTCATATTGGTTATTATACAGTGAAATACGGGTTTGATATTGATAACACACTGCAGTACAGGTTTCATATTGATTATTACACACTGAAATACAGGTTCGGTGTCGGTTCTTACACCCGTAAATACGGGTTCGGTGTCGGTTCTTACAACCGTAAATACGGGTTCGGCGTCGGTTCTTACACCCGTAAATACGGGTTCGGTGTCGGTTCTTACGCCCGTAAATACGGGTTCGGTGTCGGTTCTTACTCCCGTAAATACGGGTTCGGTGTCGGTTCTTACTCCCGTAAATACGGGTTCGGCGTCGGTTCTTACACCCGTAAATACGGGTTCGGCGTCGGTTCTTACGGCCGTAAATACGGGTTCGGCGTCGGTTCTTACACCCGTAAATACGGGTTCGGCGTCGGTTCTTACTCCCGTAAATACGGGTTCGGCGTCGGTTCTTACTCCCGTAAATACGGGTTCGGCGTCGGTTCTTACGCCCGTAAATACGGGTTCGGCTTCGGTTCTTACGGCCGTAAATACGGGTTCGGCGTCGGTTCTTACGCCCGTAAATACGGGTTCGGCGTCGGTTCTTACAACCGTAAATACGGGTTCGGCGTCGGTTCTTACTCCCGTAAATACGGGTTCGGCGTCGGTTC